>NW_028258308.1:909090-1212121 GCF_053883595.1 Heterocephalus glaber | reverse complement strand
TATTAGTCCACATTGAGCTATATTTTTTTAATTTGTGATAAGAATAAATTTCTTCTTTTCTACACAGATAACAGACTCTTCTAACTTCAAGCAAAGAATGTCTATTTTTTTCCAAATAGTTATGATACCATCTCCATCATATACATATTGTATTAGCTTTTTATAACCATCATTGTGAAAAAATACTTGAGATAAATAACTTTAAAAAATAGAAAAGGTTTATTTCATTTCACAGTTTCAGTCCATGGTTGGTGCCCCTATTGTTTTGGGTTCATGCTGACAGATTACACTGTAGCAGAAGCTCATGTCAGAGGAGGTTGCTCACCTCATGCCAGCTGAGAGAGAGAGAGAGAGAGAAAGAGATTGACAGACAGACAGACAGACAGACAGACACAGAGAGAGAGAGAGCCTGAGGCCTGAGGTCGCATATCACCTTCAAGACCATGTTCCCAATGACCTAAATTCCTCCCACTATGCCCTGCCTTCTTGATCTTCTAATATCTCCCAATAGTTCCACAGACTAGTGACCTTTGGGGGACAATTTAGATCCAAACTATAACACATATCATATATCTAAGACTTCTTTTCTATTTCATCAGTATATTAACATTTAACCCTACTATACAGTAGCAATCACTTTATCAGGAATCTTTATTTTTAACAGAATTAGACCTCTACTCTTCATTGGAATTGCACTGACATTATAAATGAATATAGGAACTCTTGTCATTTCAAAGATAGTTTTTATACCCACGGTCATATTTAGTTTTCTTTGGTTTTATTTACATCTGTCCAAAAAGGAAAAACATTTTCTCCCTAAAGATTTTACACATGCCTCGTTGAATTTGTTTCTAGGTAAACATTCAAATATTGTTGCTATATTATGTACAAACCATTTTAAATTATATATTCTAAGTGTTTATTTGTATATGAGTTGTGATATTTTGATCTTGTATCTATATGATACATTTAACATTTCTATTGGCTCCAATAGATCTCCTGAATTTCCTGTGAAGAAAATCTTATCCTCTGAAAGTAGTGAGGTATTGTTTTCATACATTCTAGTTCCAGAGTGTGTGAGTATTAGTGTGTGTGTGTGTGTGTGTGAACTTACTTTTTTGTTCTGTTTTAGATAATTCCTAAAATCTTAATATTAAATATAAGCAGTGATAGCAGGAATATTTGTCTTACAACTTTTAGAAAAGGCTTCTAATATTTTACTACTAACTATAATTTAACCTAAAGAATTTTGGTGGAAAATTTCCAGGTCAAAGAATCTCTTTATGCTCGTACTTTTGGTTCTAACATTTAGATGTATAAAAGAAATTGACCTATAATATACTTCCTCTTAATGTTATTGTCCATTTTTGAAACATGTTTACACATATTTGTATAAGAATTAGATTTTCTTTCTTAAATAGTAATTTGAAATTGTTTGCAAATATCTGCAAATGGTAGGCACTTTCCCTAAACAATAACCTAGATATTCCATGTCTCTATTTTACCTATAAATGTGGAGATGGTTAAGAGAAGAGAAACATTACTACTGCCTTTTCTATGGTATTTTTTTAAAGAATGCTTTGACAGTCTGCCCATATTCAGTCTCATGACTGAAGAATTTATTCCCAGATGCTGGGGAGGCTGTTGACTGAGAGATTTAAGCTGTCATCTCTCTTGGCTGAAACACTCCCTCATCCATATCCAAAATCACTTCCTGTAGGTAGCAAGCACTCAGTGAACAGTCAAACAGGGTATATAAGGGCATAGTTCCCTCCACCCAAAATGGAATATCTCTACTGGATCATCCTAGCATCAGAGCTATAAATTTGTCTGAGATCTTCACTGATACTACATTGTACTGTAGTATTTTTTCTTTCTAATCCTGCTTCTTTTCCTTCCCATTCATCAGTAGTGACTCCAAGAACTCTTCCTGATAAACGCCCACATACTAATCTCCATAACAGAGTCTGCTTCCTAAACAACCCAACTTGTGTCAATGGATACCAATATTGGTATAGTAGAGCAGCACTGTAAGATTTTTGGGCATGGAGATTTAGAGGTACCAGTTAGAACCCCATCAGAAGCTGTAAATGGAACACAAATAATCTGTGGCCTATAGAACAATGTAACTCTTTCTTCTGTAATAATGACAGACTATAAAAAAGGAATAGTGCTGTTCTATATCAAGCATTTGTTTAATGTAGGGGGAAAATAACTCTAAAGACAGTAAATTAGGCAACTACTGCTAAACTTCCTTAATGCATGTTAAATGTTAATAAAAGAATAACAGTAATCAATCAGTAGTATTTTAGTGTAAGCCAAAGAGTTTTCTCAGTAGCATATAAAAAATTGTTCCTATCTCCTATAGCTAAAAGACTCAGAAACTAAAGAGGAGGATCAGTACTTACTCTTAAGGGTTATAGAACACTAGAGAAAAGCTAAGCCTTCCATCTCTGTGGGTCAATTATGAAAAGGCCCAGTCCCACTTAGGAAATAATGGAATATAACACATAGGATGAAGAAATGGGTGAATGCAATGCACCTAAATATCTTGATCTCCAGATTTACCTGAACTTTCAAATCTGAAGGAGCCTATACCATGCTCTTAAAAACTAGTACTTATCCCTTCGGAAAGATGGAACAGTGGCTTCTTGCCTGAAAGATAATCTGCACCACTCAAGATGTGCCCTCACCTCTTCTGGGCATGAAACCAATAACTACAGTTATTTTACAACATAACTTGGCCAAGCTGGTCTTAAAAAAGGAGGCAGGAAACTGTCCAAATAAATCTTCAAAACCTAACCAACTTACACCTGCAGGAACCCAAAAAGTATTCAGGAACTTAATTGTGTGGATGAAACATGCAGTTGTATAAGAAAGTTTCTTCATTTGGTAGCACTGTACTAGGATACAGGATGTGACACTTTTAAAGTGACACTGTAAGATGATGCCAACCTGCTCTTAGGGTGCTTCTTGGAAGAAACAATAAAGCACTAACCTATATTAAGTAAGAGAGAAATACTTGAATTGCCATGTTGGAGAGATTAAGAGGCTCAGTGAAGTAAGTACACACACACACACACACCATCCTTTCATATATATATTATGCTTAGGCAGAAACATAACAGATGACTGTACTACCTAGGAAAGTGTCTTCATTACTTTCTTCTTGCTAGGACAAAATACCTGGCACCCACAAGTCAAAGGAGAAAAAGTTTATTTTAGCTCACAGTTTGTGGAAGTGTTAGTCCACAGTCAGCTGGCTCCAAGGCAGAGTGGCATGGCAAAAAGACATGGCAGAGGAGAAATGGTCCATTGCAGGGCAGGTCGGAGGCAGCAAGCAACAAGCAGCAGCAACAAGTTTGGTTCCCTCTCTCCCTTTATATTCCACCCAGGTTATAAGCCTATTGATTGCTATCATCCACACCCAGGGTGGGGCTTCCATTTTCCACACCCAGAACTATGCTAAACCTATTTAGTTATTACATACCCTTAATCCCAGTATCATATACAGCAACCTCTAATAAGCTCCACCTAATGAACACCTGAGGCTTTGTGGGGATGTCTAGATACAATCTATAACAGATGATCCTGAAGATGTACAAATTACCAATGATGTAAGGAACATAGTGGTGGTGAAAGAAGAAGCAATGCCACCAAAAGGTTCAGAGTCCATGCTCCTTTGAAGTTCTATACTGATAATTCAATATTATGTTCCAGAACAATGAAATGATAAAATCCTTTAAAATATATACAGAGAGGGCATAGAGTGAAATTTAACTATCATAAAGTAGGTAGTGGCAATTACCATAAAACAATGTAAGATTATAGTCACATGTAGGAACATTGCCCTAATGTAGTTATGATACAGTTAATAGAACATGATGTCTACAGTTAATAGAACATGATGTCTATGGAACAAAATAAAGAGTATTGTGTAATGTGTACAACAACAACAAAAATGAAGGCTGAATGATCAGACATTTGAGGGTGATTACTCCTCAACATCCTCAAAATACCTCACTGAGCTTCCAGATCTAACAAACTGAGACCTGGAACCTACATGCTGAAGGAAGAACCATGTATACAGGAGGAACAGCCCCGTAACATCACAAAAAGAATGCATGATGATGATTCTTCAGTCCTTCTACAAAGAGGCCTAGAGCTGTGCACTGTTGGAAAGAGGGTCCTTCTTCCAGTGATAATGGAAATGCACAGAGCATTTCTCAGCCTAGAATTGGAGTATACCATGTAAGAACTAAAATAGTCCAGATTTGACTCACTATCTGCCCACTAAGTTTTTAATCCCCAAAACGGTCATTTTCCAGATCATTAATTTATAAGAAAGATTTGCATAGGTAGCTAGAACTACTTCCTTCCAGATTGGTTTTGTAGCTCATAAGATCTATTACAAAGAGGAGGCCTCTTAAATTTTAATCCATACCTCCCACACAAGTCAAGGTATCAAATATAAAGTAACTGTTTTGATAGTTGATGTATAGGATGTGAAAAGCTGAATGAGAATGTTTTTTTCATCTTAACCCATTTTTTAAAACTTAAAGCAGGTAACCAACAAAAGTATTTTTTTAAACCCAAGTGTTACCTTGACATCTAGACATGAAGTGAATTCCAAGTGGCAAGCCTCTCCAAAGAAGAGATAAGACAAACTACTCCACACTATGGTAGAACACTAGATAAATATAGGAGTATGAAGAAAATATCTAAAATTTTAATAAGATCTTAAAGGCAAAGTGTGTCACTATCACAATAAAAATCCATGAGGAAGAGCCGTCACTCTCAGGGACCCATTGGGAAATTTGGGCTTCTTTTCCACTTCTCAGGACTCTGAGCAGTCAGAGATCCTGCTCCTCACCAAAAGAGTTTTCTACCAGAAAATATGCTAAGGGAGCACTAGAACTTTAAGCTATGGCTGCTGCCTGCACTCTTTAGACCCCTTTGTTCCAGGAACAAGCAGAAGGCACCATCCTAAGAGGATAATTTATTGTGAACATTAGAGGATGATGTTAGCAGTGAAAGAATAAGCCTGGCTTCTAGTGATCCCTTAGAGCACCTCATAGTACTCCCTTAGGCAATTTTGATTATAAATGCAGCAGCTCTGACCTGAGAATGGCATAGTGTAGAAGAGCGTAAACCCCTCAGGAATGTAGTGTGGATGACACTACTATGTGGGCCTCCAATACTAGCCAAGGAGAATTTAATACTGCCAGCCCACAGGGTATGACCATGAAAAATAAAAGTCCTCATGAATTCCAATTCCCAAAGTACATGATAGATATTAGATCTCTACTGAACCAAATCTATGTTATTTATACTACGTATTCTTCAAAAGATAATAATTACAATCATGTAAAAGATGTATTTGTTACACTCTTAAAAGTATATCCTAGAATTCTAGAGATCCAGGAAACCTGAATAGCTTAAAAAAATTAAAGGTAAATATTCTTAGAGCCCAGTCATATATAGTCATTAAAATGTGTATTTTAAATGATAGTATTCTCATATTTCCCATGGGGGAAAAGATTTAAACCTAACCTCCTTCTCTGGCATTGATTTGCCAGGAAAGAGTAAGTACTGAGTATGGAAAGCAATGTTCTCTAGTGTAGTTTAAATACACTTTAAGTATCTCAAAGAATTTTCCGCTTAAGTATATTATATTTGGTACTTTTTCAGTTAAGCATTGTAGAAGATTCCCATTGGATCATATTGAAAGGCACTGTGAATGTGTATGTTTTTATTCCTCTTCTTATAGTTGGAAATCAAAGGAAGATTCCTTAAGGAACAGTAATATTTAAAATATTTTTAAATTATGTTACTTCTAAATTAGAGCATTTCTAAGAACAAAAATAGAGAAAAAAAGATAAATATTATCTGATTAAATACACATAAGCAAAAGAAAAAACTTTAAAAATTGATTTTTATATGAAAATGGCCTTACACCATTCATTAAAAGACCACTATTTACTGCTTATAAAGTAATGAAACATTCAGAATCCTTCTTAATCTATATATTTAATGCTAATGAATTCCCTTATAGTGACACAGGATGAAAAAATCTTTCTGGAAACTATAGATGGCTATAAAATTATACATGCACCTCTATACAGAATAAGACTGGAGTAGCAACTTCTTATAAAGCTAGTATGACAAAAATGTGTCCTAGTGATAATGTAATAGACAAAATTCTTCAAAGAATCAGCTAACATTTTACAACATTTCGATACGAAAAAGTCCAAGAAGAGTGATTAAAAATTCTGAAATTATATTCTATTATTTTCATGACATCAAAAATGCACTTAGAGGGAAACAAGCAATCCTGGAGAAATTGTGTTGTCATTCTTAAAATAATAATAACAACAACTATAAAAACTAATTTATGGCACTCCACTATCATAATGTGTGTTCATTTGCAGAAAGAGAAATTCTTCTGCATCGTATCTCCAGAACTTATTTTAGAGCTAGAATTGTTGACTTTGCAACATGTTTGAATGTATATAGCATTTTAAAAAATGTGTATACACAGGAATACTTATGATGTTATGCATTCCAATTCCATCAAATAAAAATATAAAGTCTTGATACCAAATGGCTTATGGTCAGGAGCTCAAAGTGAATGTCCACTGAAACATTTAAAGGTAAAACTGCATACTAATGATAAGATAGACTAATTAAGTATTGCAGTATAATTAAATGCAGACATACTAGGAATGGCTGAAGATATTTGGCCAACCATCAAATTGGCCGACAAATTAAAACTCAAACTAAACTTGGCCTTTGTAGACTAGAATATAGTTTAACATTGGCAAAGCAAAATTTTAGGTTCAAAGAAAAAGGTCCACAGTTATCAGAAATCTCTTATAAAATACTGGAAATGAATAAGAAACAATAATAATACTTAAAATACCCAGAAGTCTAAAATTAAGGGGGAAAGCACTTTTCAAAATATGTTTTGAATTTTGCTAAGCACAAAATATGTCAATGTAAAATTTTATTTTGCCAAGCTCCAAACACTTCCAGGTTCTCCAAGGCATAACACATAGACATTTGTATTCTTTCTATTCACCTCACAGGCAGTAATGAAAGTAACTTCCCAAACCACAAGGGGCATTTCTTTGACCCAAGGTACCACGGTCCTTATCTAGGTCATTGTAAGTATACCCCCAATCACATCAAGATAGTAACTCTAGCTTTTAACTTAAAAGATGAACTTCTGTAACAGTTCTGACCTCATGAATTGAGAGAACATTTTGGTAGGAAGCATTGTGATGAAATCTTTTTGCTCAAAAGATACAAACAAGACAAAATTCATCATCTTTCCCTCTTAGACCATGAATGTGGTTAACTGCCTTAAATTTTCCTTTGGAGGAAAACAAGCTTCTCCATATTTGTTTAAAAATATTTATATATCAAATGAACGTTTTTGACCAAAATGGTCATTCCTCTCCCCCTCCCCCAAAACAAATATTGAACCTGAAACTCATAACTTCCCTTTAGAATAGTAACAAAAAGTAGTGCTTTTTCATCAATTGCTTCGTAGTCTGTGTTCCTATGTGGAGAATTGATGAATTAGCTATCAGGGGTATGAATTACAAATTAGAACTGAGTACAGAAAATGTGCACTTTGAAATGCTTTTAGCATACAAGGAGTTCATTTACTCCTACAAGAAATTGTAAATATACCATATGACAGTTACTAAAGCAAAATTTTTCCAAAAACACTCAAAACATCAAAAATGTAAATCTATCCTTTTCTATTTAGAAATTCTATGCTGTGAAAAATATATGAAAAAATAAATTAAAATTCTTGTTCTATAAACACTATTCTGAGACCAAAGACAAGAAAAACCTGCAAAGAGAACAATTCCTTGATGTTTACAGCTTAGAGAAGAGATACAGATGGTACTCTATGTGCTCAGTGAGGTTGGTCCACCCTTTTCACAGATAAGATAACTGAAATTCAGTGATGTAAAGAAATTTATCTCAGTTAGGAAGGTGTGGAATTCAAACCCAGGCATTTTATTACTATGCTAAATTAACTCCCAAATAAATCTTAAATAGCAACAGACCTAATTACAACGAGAAGAGGGATAATACAACATAAATTCTACTTGTTTCCTCTGAAGCATATTTACTTTCTGAAGAGATCTTAGTATGTTATTTTTGTCATTGATCTATTTCTCTTCTCTATTCCATAGTTAGGGTGAATCATCAAATTCTGTTGACTTTGTTGTCCTCTCCACACCCCTACTTCACTTTCTGTCTCTTCTAATGTTCCTGGCAGTTTTGCCTCCCAGGCTCTCATAACCTTCAAACTGAACTAATTAGTAGCTTTCGTCCTGGTCTCTGGTCCAAAACACCACCACATCTATCTTTCTGGAATTTTTCTCACATCACTGCAAAATCCTCAATGAAATATCATCATTGAAGTTTGTACTATTTCTCAAAGTACCAGGCATTACAACTGAATCACAGGCATTAGAACTCACTAAGGGATTAGAAAATATACTAATATCTGATCCTAACTTCCAATCTATTGGCACACATTCTGTGAAGATAAAAGCCCTAGATCTCCATTTTAACTACTCTGCCAGGTGATCTCTAAAGGCCCTAAAGTGAAAAGAACTCCCTACTCCTCAAAGTCTGAGTTTATCCTTTGCTTCAGTTTTGTCAGCCTTTCCACTGCCCCAGGACCACACTCTTTGCTATTGCTCTCCCCTTATCTTTGTGCTTTTAAAATTCAAATCCATAGCCTTCATGCTGTCAGTGTAAATACTGAGATACTTCTTAATATTCTGGTGGAATGAGCAGACCACATCAAAGAGGCGATAACACAGTAAAATAGAATACAGCACACATGTATAGGGTGGACGGTGGATACTTAGCATTCTTACTCAGTGACTCATAGTAGGCAATATGAACATAAATTATACGTAACTGCAGCAATAGGTATCCATCCTCACACTAAGGTCACCATCTTCTCCAATGACTGCGTGAGTCTTTGCAGTAGCTATCAGTAATTACCTTCAAAATTTGCTCAGCCCTTTTCTAATTCTCAGATTGATATATTGTGGTGTAATAAAACTAACAAGCTTATTTAAAATATTATACCAAAAGAAAGAATCAATGAGTGTCTGGTAGAATTTCCAAGAAACAAAGTGGCCAGTTACACAAGGTTTTGTGGCAGAGATTTGTGTTAAATATTTGAGTCCCAAGCTCTGCTCTATAGCATTGGCAAAGCTCCGAATCTAACTTCAAAAGAAGTACTGACGAAATCTTTTGTGAATAATTTCCATATGTAAGGTTTCTCTTTAAGTAAATGTAGTCTCATCAAAAATATTCAAACATTTGTACAAAGAAACACAAGATAAGTCTGTATTTACACTTCCATTATTCTAATTTATAGTTGAAAAGTCAGAGAATAAAAATAAAATTTTAAAAATTGAAATAATTTGAGCATTACCAAATAATCAACATAGTTTTATATATTAAAATTAAAACTATAAGTGCTAAAATTATGCATAAGTAATTAATATAGGAAACTTTATGTTTTATTCCACTTTTAGAGTGTCTCTGTAATATCCATGCCACAAGCCCTGGAGTTAAGAATTACAACATATGGGGGCCTGAGGTTTATTTCTGTGACACCGCGCCTGCCTGGCAACCACAAGGGCCTGAGTTCGATTTTGAGTACTGGAAAAAAAAATAAGAATTACAACATGTGAGGAGACTGAAAATAGAAGAAATATGGTGATTCACAGAAATAAGCATAAGGTCGGGACTACAACTTAGATTTTTGTCACACATATCACAGGTTTTGAACTTTTGATGTCCTACCACCTGTATATCACAATGTTGCTTTCATAATATTTTATTTATAATTATATTCATAACTAACTTAGGATAAGTATGTTTGAAATGAGGGGGAATATTTTGAGGGGGATTAATAGCAATGTATGTTTACCATAATAATTTTTTCAGTTAAATTTAAAAATAAAATAAAAATTAACTTACCATGTGCAATGTCCACCAAGGTTTTCAACTAGGTAGGCTAATTATTTTCCCAATTTTGAAAACGTGATGAAGAAATGGAGCTCCTCTTATGATCTTTCCACTAGTTTATTTGTTATGTATTATATTTGCATTTTGTCTGGGTAAGGTGAAGGAAATTATTTTGTTATTATCTTCACAGTTGGGTGAAGGTTAAATTTAGATTCCACAGTTTTAAGATTTTTATAGTGAGGATTTAGAATAATAAATTATCAAGAAAAGATAATCCAAGTAAAGGAAAGAAACACATAATATTATTGGAAGACTGAAAGGATCTCTTTTAACCAGCAAACCCAGACAGTCTCACTCTAGAGCCCAAATATTTAACTATGGTTACTTTTTCTACTGTTTTTCTTTTATTGCACTCTATTCATTTCAGTGTACATACTTAAGATATGTCTCCCCACAAGGTGATACAAATCTTAATGGGACTCTATCATCATTAGTTTAAAATCTTAGCATAGAATATGGTAAATGAAAGATTCTCAGTAAGCATTAATGACAACACAAATATAGACAAGATTTGATTTAACACATCTTATTTCAATAATTACTAATATTTTTAATAATGTGCTTCAAGGATTGGTATCTCCATTTCTTCTCTTCCTCCATTTCTTCACAACCACACTTTTGGACTATATTAGGTTCCTTCTGAAACCAAGCATGGCTGCCTTGAATCTGTAAACTGATACTCAAGAGTTATCACAATGGAGACACATCCTCTCATGCTTGGGCTAAATAGGATATCTCATCTATTGAGTTTTCACCATTACTCCTCACAGTTGATAACAGATGATAGACAGTTGAGATCTTTCCAGTCATTCAATGACATGATGTGTTCCATTACTTTGATTATATTTTCTTGATAATTTATTATTCAAATCCCTACCATAAAAATCTTCAGACTATTGAATCTAAATTTAACCTTCTCAAACTGTGAAAACAATATAATTTCCCCCACTTACCCTAACAAAGAAAGTAAATATTATATATAGATGTACATATATATAACAAACTAGTAGAAAGATCATCATGAGTAAAAACTATTGTATTTATTATATAATCTTTGTCTTCAATGCTGAACCTTAAAAATCTTGACTCATACTCAGAAGTCCTTTTATTTCTTTTGCTATCAGACCCTTAATTCTGTGTTTAGTTGCCCCTCTCACCAAGTTCTATTATTAAGCTTGAGCTCATAATTTTTCTGTTTATTTTATGAGTTGATCAATGTTTTCCAGATCCTTAAAGTATTTTCCTTCTCAGGAACCTATATGATTCAAATAAATGTATTTATTTGTACTCTTTTCATATATATATATATATATATATATGCATACACATATATATTATATATATATATATTCTGAGTATTTCAGACAAATAGTTATGATTCTTACACATAAACATTTTTAAAATCCTCCTCTCCCCATATCTTGTGGCATTCCCCATTTTTACTGGGCATTGTTCTGTAGTTCTCTGCGGCGCACTTGTACAAAACCAATTAGTGTGTATTGGAAATAAGCCAGTCATTATTTGAGGAGCTAAATAAAGATCTCGAAAAAGACACATCAAACATGGGTTCTTGAGTTTAAAAGTAAAAACAATAAGATGGTATCCAAGTTCAGAATCTCAGGCACCAGAGTAAAACGTGAAGTGAAAGGGTAAATTATGTGATCACCAGGGTTTGATAACAGAGATTATATTGAGAAAAGGAAAAAAACAAGGAAATATTATGACTTCCTCTTAAGAGTCTTTGCCACAGGATTCCTTCTTATACTCTAGAACTTTACAGTGATTCTCCAATGGAATTAATTTCAATTAAATATGCTAGCATTCATATTATTCTATTTCAGCAACACTTTCAACCTCACAAAAGTAGCAAAAAAAGATGTCCAGGAAATTATGTTTTACTGTTAAATAAAGAGAAGTCTGTCAATGACATTGTGTCCTTGAATAAACTGAGTGAAATTCACTCTCCTCATTTGCACAAAGAGAAATAAATATGACAAAGAGCAAATAGATGACCTACCGCAGAGGTATTTTTTTAGTGAAGAATAAATACCACCACAGTTAATGATACTGCAAATGGAAAGAAGCAACAACAGAACCAGTGGGGGTGCTGCAGCATGAGGTGATACATAAATAGATGCTCCACGGAGAGAACACAGCCTGGGGAGGCAGGTAGAAGTTAGCTGCTGGTGCTGCAATGATGGCAAAGTGAACCAGACTCCAGATGGAGAAGAGAGGCATGGGGGAGCCAAAGCATGTGAGAAGCACAGGCTGTCCATCTGGCCAGACCTCATGGTTCCTGAAAACTGCAGGTTGGGCAAGAACCTGAACAGTGACAATAAATAACAAAGGACAGGTACTATGGACACTCACTTGGACCTGCCTCCCACACTTAAACCACACCCGAGACCATACCCAAAGCCATAGCTTAGGGTCAAAATGTTGAAGTCACTCATCCTTCACCATGATGCTCTGGTAATATGAGGTCGAACCTAGTATTCTCAGGGTTATGACTTCACAAGACAGCAAATGCTTTTAATATCTCACCCTGACCTTCATTTTGTCTTTAAACTTGTTATACCTGTTTGAAAGATGTTTCCCCAGAAAGGGGATTGACACTATTAACTTAAAATAAATAATTGAAGTTGAAAATTAATACAAAAATGGCAAAGAACTTTATACAACACTTCAAATTTCCTTTTTTGGGCTGGGGGTTTAGCTCAGTGGCACTGTGCCTGCCTTGCAAGTGCAAGGTCCTGAGTTTGATACCTGGTACAAAAAAGAAATTTCCTTTTTAAACTCATTCTTGCTGTGTAATAAGGAAATTTTTGTCTACTGCAATTTGGAAGAAAAAAATACATTTTTTTTCCTTTAAGTTTCTGGGTCCTTTGGTCTTTTGAAAATACTGATTTTCCCTCCATTGATGTGAATTAAAGGGGATGTGCATAGGTATTTCAGCAGAATCAATTCTATGATGCTGTCCATTGATTAAAATATTACAGAAAAAAATATATATTACAGTCATGAAAATGGTAAAGTATATATTCTTAGATGACATTTAATATCATGGCATTGTCATCCTTCATTTCTTTCTTTATTTATATTTTCAAGCCCTACAACCTATCCATTCTTATCAATCTTTTTAAAGAATTCATGATGCAAGAGTAATTATTAAATTGAGGATCCCAGGTCATAAATGAATAAACAATATCTAAAAGCCAGGTTTTTAATCCCTTGGCCACTGCATACCCTAATTATTAAGTTGCTTTAAAAAACTATACAAGTTTATACAAAATTGAGAATTCACTCACAAACAACTTTTCTTTAAGACCAGACTACAGTACCATTTAAATGTTCCAAATGATTTCTTGAGGTTGTACAAAATTTTTTGAAGTTACACTTTATCCATATGATTTATGATTTTAATAATCCAACCACACAAATAACTGTAAATTATTATAGAAATTCAGTATAACCCTTTAGTATAGCATTTCACACTTTCCTTGATTTGGCCAAAATTGTACAGTTTATTAAAATAATCTTTTGACCAGGAAATTCTTCACTTTAAATCATGTGAGAAATATTTATACTACAGGTACTACATGTAACTTCAAAAAATTAATCTTGTATTTCTGCCTACTCAGACCTACCTATAGCAGAGCAGTTGTTCAGATAATAACAAAAGTGTAACAATAAGAACAATACTTCACAAAGTGCACTTGGTCTGTGTATTTTTCTATTCCACAGCTATGATTTAACCAAACTTGAATCAAAAATATTTAGAGAGAAAAATTGCATTTTTACTGAACATGTATAGACTGTTTTCTTAACATTATTCCATAAAAATACAACAATCATTTAAATAGCATTCACATTGTGTTGAGTTTTATAAGTAATCTAGGAAGGATTTAAAGTATACAGGAGGATGTGCAGGTTATTTACAAGTACAATGCCATCTTACCTGTGGAACTGGAGCTTCACAGAGTTTGGTAACCTGTGGGGGCGGGGCGGGGTGGGGACACTATACTGTTTTAAGATCAACACCCTTGCTTCGAAAAGAAAGAAAATGTTAAAAATTGAAACTGGTTGAGTTTGTGGAAATAGATCGATGACCACAAAAGTTAAAACTCTGGAGTATTCCAAGATGCTTCTTTTGCTATCCGAAGAAAATTCAATCCTATATAAGACAGAGTGGAAAGAAGGGAGCTTACAGAAGCAGAGTCCTAGAAGAGAAACTCTTTTTGCTACCAGTACTCCCAAAATCTAAAGCCATACAAGGTTCAGCCACACATGTCTTGCATAACTAAGGTAAGTAACTTACTCAGACCTTCTTTTTTTATTTAAAAATAACTTTATTATCAAACACACACACATACAGAAATTAAAACCATTCAAAGAAAAACAATGCGAGGGAAAAAAACCTACAATAATATTCAAATACAGTAGAATTCAACCAAAACAAAACTGAAGAGGACTTAAACATTTTTCCATATAACTTAATAAAACATCTCAAGCACCAACAAGACACCAGAGAATGTGATTTACCAACATTGAACAAATAGCGGTCTAGGAAAAAAAACTCCAGTTACCTAGCATACTCCACATAAGTCAAACTTCTGCCTAATTTAAATTTCGATACAATCATATGACACACGATGGAAACACAATCCAAGAAATATGTTATTGGGCCATTTCATCCATGTGTATCCTTTATTATATTTTCAATTTCTCACACTAGAGAAACTATTTGGTATTTACACATATGTATCCTATTTATTTCACTTAAGAGGATGCCTTCAATATGCATCCATTTAGCTACAAATGTCTCTGTTTCTGGTTCTTTATGGCTGGGTAGTATTCCATTTTATTTAAAAAACACATTTTCTTTATCCAGTCTCTAGTTGATGGGCACTTGGGTTGTTTCCAAGCTTTACCTATTGCAAACTGTGCCACTATAAACATGGGTGCACATATATCGCTGTGGTATGATTCTTTTAATTCGTTTGGGAAGATACCCAGCAGGGAGATAGGTCGAATGGGACCTCTAAGGCTAGTTTTTTGAGGTAACTCCATACTGATTTCCAGAGTGGTTGCACCAGTCTGCACTCCAACCAACAATGGAGAAGGGTTCCTTTCTCCCCACACCCCCGCCCTCATTTGTTATTGGATGATTTCTTTATTAACAGCCATTCTTTCTCGGGTGAGGTAAAATCTCAGCGTTGTTTTCATCTCCATCTCTTGAACAACCAGTGATGTTGAACATTTTTTCATATATTTATTTGCTGCTTTTACTTCTTTGTCTGACAAATGTCTGTTCATTTCAGATGCCCATTTTTGAATTGGGTCTTTGAATTTGGGGGGTCTGACTTTTTTCAGTTCTTTATGTGTTCTAGATAGTAGTCCTTTGTCTAAGGTACAGTTGCTGAAAATTTTTTCCCACATTGTATGTTGTCTCTTAGCTCTGTTGGTGGTTTCTCTTGCAGTGCAGAAGCTTTTAATAAGATGAGAGCCCAGTTGTTGATTCTTTGTGCAAGTTCCCGTGCCACTGAGGTTTTGTTCATAAAGTCTCTTCCTATACCAATGTCTTCAAGAGCTCTACCTAACTTATCTTCCAGCAAATTTAGTGTTTCTGTCTTGATATTTAAATCTTTAATCCACTTCGATCTTAGTTTAGTGCACGGTGATAGATATGGGTCTAGTTTTAATATCTGGCAGGTTGAAATCCAGTTTTCCCAACACCATTTATTAAATAAGCTATCTTTCCTCCAATGAGGGCGGTTGGCACCTTTGTCAAAGATGAGGTGGCTGAGCATATCTGTAGTTGTTTCTGCATCTTCTATTCTGTTCCACTGATCCTCCAGTCTTTTTCTTTGCCAGTACCGTGCTGTTTTTATGACAGTAGCTTTGTAATATAGTTTCAAGTTGGGGATTGTAATACCCCCAGCTATATCTCTGTGGCCTAAAATTTCTTTTGCTATTCTAGGTCTCTTCTGGTTCCAAATGAATTTTTGGATTGTTTTCTTTAGCTCTATGAAATATATTGTTGGAATTTCAGTCAGTATTGCATTAATCCTATATAATTGTTTTGGAAGTATGGTCATTTTCACTATTTTGGTTCTTCCTATCCAGGAACAAGGGATATCTTTCCATTTTCTTATATCCTCCTCCATCTCCTTTTTCAGAGTGCTATAGTTTTCAGTGTAGAGGAACAGACCTTCCTTTATAACACAACATGCTATACCCTTGAAACTCTTCTAAAATGATCACCAAGGTCTTCTTTAATATCGCCACTGACTGTGTTCATTGTGCAAGGTATAATCTGCCACATAAGAAATATGAACTGGCATTAACTGTCCAAGGGCCAATAGCGACCCCAAAAGACCATTTGTCAGGGGTTCTATTCCACTCGCACCCACAAGCTGAATCTGAACTGCATTAAGCCTTGTTTGGGCACCTTACTACAGCCTGCCCATTATGTTGCTCTTTCCAACACCTCCCCTAAATCTCGCTCCTCCCAAGGCACCTAAAGTTTTCAATTTTGGGAGGATTTAAGCCAGTAATTTCATTTCTTTAATAGATGTAGACTACTCATGTTATCATTTCTTCTTGGGTGAGCCTTTACAGTTTATGTCTTTGAAGGAGTTAGCTGTCATATTTATGTGCTCAGAACTTTTGTCATTTTGCATCCTAGTGATTTGTGTTTGGGTAACTACCTCCCCTCTTTCCATTCCTGATAATCACAATCTACATGGTTCATTTTATCATGTTAGCTGGAAGTTAATCAATTTTATTGCTTTTTTTTAATCCCAGAGAATAGCTTTTGCTTCCATTGATTTTTCCCTAATGTTTGTCTCTTTCAAACATAAATGACTTTTGCTTTAATCTTTCATTTTCTTCCTTCTGCTCACTTTAGGTTTTCTCTTCTTTTTCTAGGATGTGAAAGTAGATCTCAAATTATTGACCTCAGGAATTTTTTTTTAAATAATAAGCATTTAACATTGAATCACCCCTAAAAATTATTTCCATAAAATCATATTTTGATTTGTGGCATATTTTTTTATTTCAGTTGAAAATATTTCCTAATTTCCCCTAATATTTCTTTTTGCCACATAGATTATTTATCGGTATGTTTTATACTATTTTTCTAAATATTTGGGATTTTTCAATACATCGTTTTGTTATCAACTTTATGATAGCCAATTAATAACAAAGGTATGTTTAACTCTCCAAATATGCAAATATAATTGTGGAGAAATATAATTAATTTCTCCTTTCTGTTTTTGCTTCAAATGTTGTGAAGATTTGTTGTAAAAACTGCCTTGTACATATTTATGTCTTGGTGAGGTGATTCTTTTTTCATAATAATATCCCTTTGTCTCTGATGATGTTCCTTGTCCAAAATCTGCTTCATTTGATATTAATATTGTCACTTGCTTTTCACTTGAGTTTCAATTTGTGTAGTGTATCTTTTTCCATCTTTGTTTTGTTTTGTTTTGTTGTCATGCTCGGAATCACTACCGACGCTGTACGTGTTAGGAAGTGCTCTGCCACAGAGCCATTCCCCCAACCCCTTCATCTTTCATTTTTATCCTACTGTCTTAGTCACTTTCTTATCACTGGGGCATGATACCCAACACCCACAATTCAAAAGAGAAGAAGTGTATTTTGGCTCATGTTTTCAATTCATAGTTTTCTGGTTCCAAGGCAGGACAGCATTGTAGAGGGGTGCAGTGGAGGAAGACTGCTTACATCATGGTGGACAGGAAGCAGACATAGAAGAGAGGAGCCATCCTGGAATGGACATACTCTTTCCACGTCACCTCCACAGTTACCCAAATCTTCTGACCAGATCCCACTTCCTAACAACATACTTAGCTCTAAGTATAGCATCCCTATAATCCAATCACCCTCCACAAATGTATGAGGGCTTCAAGAGACATTATTGATCTAAACCATAACACTTACTAATGTCATTGTTTCAAGTGAGTTTTCTGATTTTTGAAGTTGTGCTTAGGCCATTTACATTCAATGTAGTTTTTTATATGTTTAGATTATGTCTGACATTTTATTATTACTTTTCAGTGTTCCTTACGTTTTGCTGTATTAGTTTTCTATCACCAATGTGGCAAATTAGAATACAGTGTTTAAAACAATGAACATTTATTGCGTGACAGTTTCTATAGGCCAGGAATCCAGGCACAGTGTTGCTCTGTTAGTTGCCCTTCTTACAGCTTCAGAAACTGAGACATCAGGAGGACTTGATTTCTTTGTGACAATTATGAGGAAGAATCATTTTGTAGCCATTCAGATTTCCAGAGGAATACACTAACAGATCAAAGGTTGTTTCTTTACTGGCTATTAGCTAGGAAAATTTCTTGTCACCTTAATACTACTGTATTTCTCTTCTTCTTGCCCTCCAATAACAATAAAAGTTGTTTTCATACTACTTATCTCTCTCATTTCTCCCTTTGCTGAATATCTCTCTCTTTGTTTTGCTCTTCTACTTTTTTTATGGCACATGTAGTTTCATTTAGCCTATCCAGATAATCCAGAAAACCTCACTATTTTAAGAGTGTCTGAGTACATCTTCATTATTATATGTGCAAAGTCCCTTCACAGCTGTATCTCGATTAGGGTTTGATTGAGTAGCCAAAGATGGGAAGCTAAAAGGAACATTTTTAGACAGAATCCTACTTCAGCCCCTAAGCATTCAAGACACTCCCAAATGAAAAATATATTCACCCCTGTCAGTGTTCCCAAGAGTCTCATCCCATTAGTCAAACCATAAGAATTTCATCTAAATCTCATCTCTTCAAAAGTCCCAAATCAGTTTCAACAAGAGGAAAATGGGAGGTAAAATAAAGTCACAGACCAAGAGCAGTTTCAATACACAGGCAGACAAAATATATTAGGCAAAAGCCTATGAAAAAGCTTCTGTGGCTGCTGATTCCATCTTTTGGTCTCTAAAGTCCACAATTTGGGCTCACCACCCTGTCCTGTGCATCATCTTTTTTTCCTGGGACACATTAACTGTGTGCAGCTGAGTAATTTCACCACCAGTTTTATCTACTAGTAGAATTTGATTATCAAACATTCTTATTTCATTTTGTAGTTCTTTTCCATTTGTTTCTAAAGTCATAGTGTTTTACCAGTATATATTTAAAGGGCTGTTTCTCTACAGATCTTCCCTAGATAATCTCTTCTCCATGTTTCTGCTAAGATGGGTGAGACTCAACACCCTGCAGATTTCCAGAAGCTCCTTGGTATGAATGAAGAGATCACTTCACCTGTCTCTTATGTGACTAAATATTCTAATCTTTTAATCTTCCCAAGATTTCAGAGAAGAATCACACCACAGTCTTTTCATCAAAGCATTCTTTACTGACAGTTAACCTCTTAATTTCAAAGCTCCTTGAGCCATTTGGGTAAGACAAGAACTTCTGAAATCATTAAGTCCTTTTTCTTTTTTGTTTAATAGTATCCCCTCGATTTATCTCTGTTCTCTCATTTTATCACAAGCAGCAGGAAGTCCAGGTACTATGGACTAAATGTTTGTAACTGTCTTCCAGTCAAAAACAAATTGTATGTTGGGCTGGGGATTTAGCTCAGTGGTTCCGCCACCTGCCTTGCAAGCGCAAGTATCTGATTGTGATCCCCGGTACCAAAACAAAACAAAAACAAATTATATGTTGATGCCTTGACCCCCAGCATGGCTGCATCTGGGCTGAGGAAGTAATTCAGGTTAAATTAGATCATCAGGATGGGACCCTGATCCAAGAGGATTAGTGTTCTCAAAAGAACAAACACCAGAGAGCTTCCCATCTCACCAACTCACACAAGGAGGAGATCATGTAGAAGACAGCAAGGCAGTGGCCACCTAAAGGCAAAAAATGGAGCCTCAGAGTGAAACTTCCCTTGCCTACCTTCATTTTGAACTTCCTAGGTTTCAGAGCCATGAAAATTAAGTTTGCTTTTTCAATTTGGTCTGTAATATTTAGTTATAGGAAACTGAGAAGACTCAAGATCCAGGTAATACCCTAAATATTTGCCTTGGATGTTTCAAGTACATGTCCAAGTTCATCCCTTAAAAAGTTTTACTAATGACCCCTATTTTCTGAGGTTCTAATAACATGTTCTTTACTTCCTTTAAGGCCTCACTAGGACCATCCTTAATGTCCACATCCTACAAATGACTTGTTCAAGGCAATCTAGGCTTTTTAAAAATCATGTTCCTCAAAATTCTCTGAGACAATTGCCCACAGCCTGATTCTAAAACCATTTCCACATTTGAAGGTATTTATCACAGAAGCACGCTACTTCCAAGAACCCATATCTGCATTTATTTTTACTGCTGCCATAACAGAGTATCACAAGCACAGTGGTTTAGCACAACACTATTTATTAAACTGCAGCCACTGTAAATCAAGAAGTCTGGACACAGTGTGGCTCAGCTGTTTTCATGGCTTATAGTTTCATAGTTCATACTGAGGTGTCAGCAGGGCTGCATTCTTTTCTGCGGCCTCCACAAAAGAATCAGCTTGCAAGCTCTTTCCAATTGTTGGCAGAATTAAGTTTCCTTAGGCAGAGAGCTAATGCCCTTTTACTTTGGTGGCTGTCAGCTGGGAGCCACTCTCAATTCAGACAATTACCTCTGCTGAATCAGCCACCACTCTCTCTCTACCCGGTGACCACCAGCAGCATACAAACTTCTCCAATACTTATCATTCTTCTAAAGTCATCTTTTGACCCCAAATGTCTCTATCACTATTACACCGTTCTCTGCTCACCATTCACATAACACCCTTTAAAAATGCCTGCCAAAATCTTGTTTCTCAATGAGTTTTGTTTGAAGTTTTGTTTTCTGAAACTTCTGTTGCCAAGATCAGTAACATTTCAGGTAGGAGCCCCAGGTAAGGCTGACCATTCATTCTTCTTCAGTACCTCACAATCCTGGTTTTCCTCCTTGCTCATTGATGGGCTATGCTTCTCCAGTCTATTTCTTGACGCCGAAAAGCTCTTTTTCCTAAATGTTAAGGCTTCTCAAGCTTCTCACCAAGACTTGTTCCTCACAGATGACTATCCCTAGCTCTGTGTATTTGAGTCATAGTTCTGCACTGAAAATTATCAAGGTCATTTATGTCGCTAGAACTCTGGAATTTGGAAGTCGCCATCTCCTGCTTAAATTCTGTCATGTCTTCTCTATGTGCAGTGAAACAAATCTAGCATTTTGGAATCTGGATCTCCATTCCCTGTTAATGTCTGTGATCTCATCTCATCACGTTATCTTGCCACTCATTGTGCTCCGGCCACTGAGTTCCAAAGACACAGCAAGTTCCTTCCTGCCTCAGTAACTTCACATACACTGTTCTGTATGTGAGGAAAAACTACTCTTAGTCATTGGTTCATTCTTTTCCTTATTTTTTTAATGTATTTATTCATTTATTTATTTATTTATTTACTTATTGCATGCTAAGCACTGTTAAGTACAAAGGCTGCAATTTTTTTAGAAAGTATAAATAAACTCCAGGGCTTCAAGGTCTACTATTTAAGGCGGAGAAGTCAATTAAAAAATATATTTGTGTGCCATATATATGTTAAATATATGTACAGTTTTATATATGTACAATCAATGATGGACATGGAGAAAGAAGTTATTTTTGGTTGATGATTGAGGCCTTTCTGAGAAGATAATGTTTTAAAGTCATACGTGAATTATAAGAATGAGTCAATGAAGTAGCCATGAGCATTCCAATGCTCTCTTGAAAGGCATGTGCAAAGGCCCTGAGTTACAACTGAAATATGGCCATGGAAACCTCACCTTTTTGAGACAGAGAAAGACCTACAATAAAGTTAGAGAAGAAATAAAGACCAAATCAATGGGGCCTTGAAGACCACACAAGGAGTTGATACTATTGTAATTTCACTGGACAGATTTTAGTGTTTCTAAGCAATGAGTGATAAAATCTGATGCAGTACATATTTTAAAATCTCTCCATATGACACAGCCCAAAATGAACTGTTGAGATTACTAAAAATAAGATTTTCTCCAAATACTAAATGTGCCTCCAAAGTATTTAATTTTTTGTTATAGATATATCAGATGATAGTGTATTGCTATTTACAGACTCCATGAAGCTCTAAACAATAATTTATTTGAAACTACTAAAAATATATATGCACAGACACAAAAGGGTCAATTCCCAATAGGAAGATGGAAGATGGGCAGAAACCAATATATAATGGGCACATGCAGCAATAAAAATTTCTAATTTATAAATGTTTATTTACCCAAAAAAATGCACAGGAAAAAGTAAGAAATGAAAAGTTACTCTAGTCAATGTTAGCAGCTTTATTCATATAGTGCATGCATTTTTCTATGGCTTTAAATATGAGGTCAGTAACAAGTATTTTGCTTCACGTTTTCCAAAGAGTACATATGACTTAGGAAGACTGTGGGCAACAATTTCCAAACAATCACAGCTATAACTCAGATTCAGAGCTTCCTTAGTACTTCCTGGCATGAGTATTTTAAAGGTTTAATTTTAAAAGGGATAAGCAGTTTTATTTTAAAGAAGCATTCTCTATTAGAGGCATTTAATCTATTCTTCAGTCAAGTTACAATGGGAATATCAAAGTAAAACAAAAATGTAAAATATCACCAAGAGAGAAGAATTTGTGATCTTGTAAAATCTGGAAGTCCCCAATTCTCTATGAAGATTTCTAAAAGAATAAAAGAAACTAACATATAACCAAGAAAGAAAAGTGTTGTATCAAGGAGATGACTTCTAAGAAACAATATTTTCCTTTTTTGTATAAAAGATTAAATGCTTTGAGTATTGGTTTTTAAATTGTTGAGTATCTTATAAAGAAGAAACATCCATTTTAGCAATTATTGTATTTGCATGAGCTAGCAAATCTTTTCCTATATGCTGAGTATACTAAATGAATAATGGAGTGAATCTTGCAATGCAGTTAATTCTGATTTAAGGTGCCCAGACAAACACTACAATTTTAAAAAGAGCTCTTCAGGGAACTTGTATGATACATTCACTTTTGATAATTGAAATTTTTTCTGTGCTCTTCAAATGAAATTCTCTGTCAATGAAAATATCTTTCTGATGCAATATTAAATGGTGCTCAAGAAAAACCTAGGCCCATACTGAAATACATATCTTGGTTCCTGATAAAATCTATATATGTGAGTAATCTATACTATCAATAAAATCACAAAAATGGTTCCCACTTATTAACAAAGCTTTTGATGGCATGAATGTACTTAAAATATTGCCTCAATTCTCAGCTGCTCTGGGAAGATAGAAATGTAATGAAATCTGCTTTGTAGAAGTAGCAAGAACTGGCTCAAATTTTCAAATTATACAGCTCATAATTATGCATACATATTGTTAATTCCTACCATACTATTGTATGAGAAGGTACTCAACTAGGTTAGATTTTGGTGACACATAATGTAACTTCTGTCACACCCCAAACTTAGGGGTAGACAAAGGGACAGTTATAATTAAAAGTGAAAAGATATGAGAGTCATAGAAGCCTAGCATCATTATTGTTACCTCAGTCACAAGTGGACAGGAAAAGAAGCATTTCTGTTGTCAGTGACACTAGTGATCATACTGAGTGTTGGAGAAAGATGAATAGTTATCCAGGAAAAGAAATGGAAAGGGAAGCTTCTTAAAAGTGTCTAATCAAGCCACAGAGATGTGGAATGTCCAGATTTTTTTCAGCAACTGCAAATGCCAATATTGTTGGGAGCATAAGGTTTGTGGAGAGACATGGCCAAAAATGAAGCTAGAAAGGATGAGAGCAGATGTTCTTGGTGATGACTATGATCTTACTTCTCTGGGGAAGTGCCTTAGCTTTGCATTACTATGACAAATACCTCAGAAAATCAAGATAAAGAGAGGAAAGATTTATTTTGACTTAGGATTTCATTGGTTTCAGTCCACGGTCAGTTGGCGCTCTTGTTTCTGGACCTGTGGTGCAGCAGCACAGCATAGTGACAGGGCATGGTAGAGTGAAGCTGCTTACCTCCTGGTGGCCAGGAAGAAAAGAGGAAGAAGAGGGCCAAGGACAAGATACTCATCAAGGATACAGAACTCCAGTGATCTTCTTCCTCCCTCTAGGCCTCATTTCCTAAAAGTTCAGCCACCTCCCACAGGTGCCACCAGTTTGGAACAAAGCCTTCAAACATTAGCCTTCGGGAGACATTCCAGATGCAAACTGCAACAGGAAGTGGTTAATCTTTCTCTGCACTGCAGTCTGCACCTGTAAAATGGGTTAATAATACCTATAATTTTGTGAAGAATCAATGAGTTAATAAAAAATGCAAATAAAAGAATGGCCAGGAATAGTCTATATTTAATTATTTGAATTAATTCTATTAGTAAGTAACAAAAGAAGAATAACTGGCTGCAGATCATTCAGCTTAATAATTGTCCTAGCCAGGACCTAAACTCAGGTTGGAGGAACTCTAAAGCCATTAATTCTAACACCATCTGAATAATCATGCTTTATGATCTTAAAAGAGTAAAGCTAGGGGTGGGGATTTAGCTCAGTGGTTCCGGTGCCTGCCTCGAAAGCACAAGGACCCAAGTTCGATCCCCAGTACCAAAAAAAAAAAAAAAGAGTAAAGCTAATAAGCATTAAACTATTACAGTGTTTCTTCCTTATATGTGGGAGTGCTTTGTTTAGATAATTCCTTCCTATTTTTAAATTAATTTTAAGTACTTTTAAAAATGGATATATGCAAAACTTAGAGATATTTGTATGTTGATACTGGGCTACAAAAATCTCAATAATTTGTTAAGGTGTAATGCTAAATTTGATTAACTACTAAATCTCAGTGACAATCATAAATATACGTCTCATCCTTATCATGTTTGCAACTCATACATTTTAAACCTTGCAATAACAATTGGCACATTTGCTTTATCCGTTCCTGATGTGGTCTCTTTATGTTTTCCAATGATTCTTTCTCTTAAAGTTCGAGAATTTAAGAATTCTTGCCACATCAGTAGATTAAGATCAATTTATTTTGTAAGATACCTGAAGACTAACTCCTTCTCAAAGCCTCTCATAAGTAGGCATGGAATCTGCCTCTACCAAACAGCAAAGTCTCATCAAGCAGAGCAAGTGTTACAAACAAAGCACGTCTTTCAAACAAGTAGCAAGAAAACATTCATTTTAAGTTTTATATAACCTTGACATAATTGCAAAGACAGAAGATTTAGAAAATATATACAGGGCAAGGATTTAGCTCAGTGGTTCTGCTGCTTGCCTTGCAAGCACAAGGACCCGAGTTCAATCCCCAGTACAAAAAAAATCTATATCTATATCTATATCTATATATCTTCCTGTAGATATAGAAAGATACAGAAATTTTTTAAAGACTCTGTGACTTACTCTCAGATCTCAGTGATGTAAAGGGATCATGAAATCTGGTAAAAATAAAATGTTAAATGAAGTTATTCTATACATAAAGTAAATAAAATAAGCAATTCTAAGAGACAGGCTTGAGCAAATATATAATATTTCCAGCTAAATGTCAGGATGTAGAACATCAGGAAGATAACCCATAAAATGGAGCACACTTACAGAATGCAAACAAGTCTGGCCCAGTCTGATACTATGCTTGGTCGGGAAGCTAGATAACAAAGGTTGTACATGTGCATTCTGCTCTTTAATAAAATAGAGAGGACAAGGTAAGTAAAGGTCACATATCCACATCATGGCTTTCCTAACAATAATACAGGCAGGAATACTTAGGAGGGAAAAAATATTGTGGTGTTTTTCTTGGAACAATGTCTACTATGTACATGTCCATATTAATGAGACATTTTATTTTCTTAAACAAATTAATAAATTTCTTATTTTCATACAGCAAATTTAATCATTATAAAAGCACAAACTCCTTGATAACATTTATGACTAGTGGGCATATACATGTGTATGCATAAATTCTGTGTATATAAGTGGGACTTCCTAAGAATTGTATAAATACATATTATAAATTTAAGTATATACATATATTTACATAAATATATGTAATTAATTTTATATTAACCTATGGAATTTAAGATTTCTTTAATATCCAAACATATGATATACATCTATTAAAATTTAAAAAGGAAATGCTCAAACTGGATGCAAGGAGCCATGAGGAAAAGAAAATATTAAATGCAATCATGTACAATTTTGAAAGAGTAAAGTGTATTGTCTAATTGCAAATTAAATATATAGGCTATAGCTAAAGATAATTCCAGAATGTCAAGCCTGATTGCACAGGAAAATTCTGGTGTCATGGAAACAGAAAAGTACAGAGGAGAAGCTGATTTAGTGAGAAAGATGACTTTGCTTTCATTATTTGTGTTGTATGTAAATGAGCAGGATACACAATTAAAAATGAAAACGTCCAGTAAGAAGATGGATACTTGAACTGCAGTTTAGTCAGAGCTAGATATTATGGCAAGAATGACAGAAGATAGATAATGATAAAAGACAGAAGATGGATAATGATAAAAATCTAAATTGTATCCACATGTGAAATGGACTATGGATGAAAACTGGTACTAGATGAACAGACAAAAGAGGAAATTTTAATAGAATAATAGTAATGAAAATTATGAACGTTAAAGGAAAAAATTCTGAAAAAGTAATGCACTGATTGTGTCAGGGCTGCAAAAACTGCAGTTTATATACATAAATATTCAAGGAAATAACTGTAGACTTCTCATTTCAAGATAGATGTAAAAAGATATTCCTATGTCTTTCGACACTCAGATACCTCCCCTTAGCAATGAACAGAGCAAGAAACCAAAATAGACGCCATCGTTGAAACTAAGAAATACTCGTAACCTACAGAGTAAGTAGATAAAGGGAAAACAAGTGATTTATTAATATGTAAGAAGAATAATCCTTTTGGAAACAATGAAGAGAAATAAGTCAATTTTCCCCATAGAACCTGAGAAGTGCTCAAACACTGAGGGATCCTAGTATAACAGAAGAGGCGAAGCCAAGGCTCAAAGTCTGTGTGCCATTTCAAACATTTATAGAAAGGATAGCTGGACACTATTCTATGCAATTCTGATCTGTCAAGCTACATAAAATAGAGAAGTTTTACAGATTTTGAAGAAAACAGACTAGCTAGATAATAGATTTAGGGACACTAAGTACAGAATAAACTAGAATGAGGTGTAAGCTTCAAAACAAAATGATACTCTGCATATGATATTGTACATACTCATCAGTGAGATCTTCTTTCCCTGACTCAAATCTATCAGATTAACAGTTTATAAAATCAAAAAGCACACTAGTTGCTCTTTCTGTGAAAGTAGAAAATCAATCACATCAAGAAATTTTCCTCAAACTAAAGGGCCAAACTCTATAGATGAAAACAGCTCACATAGTGCTTGTTCTAATGAATGAATGAAAACCTTCATGAAGGCACATGTCTGAGAAATTTCAGAACACTGAGTATGAAATCAAAATCCTAAAAGTTCATTGGAAGTCAGAAAAAAGAGAAGAAAAAAAAAGGAATCCAAATGATTTCTGTATTTTACACATAAGATAGTAAAGCACAATGGGGCAATATTTCAAAGTAAAGTGTAGACACTCTATTATTTAATATCCAGTTTGTGAAAGTAACAAAACAAACACAAAAAAACTATAATTCAAAATAAAATTTCTTAAAATAAAAATAATTGAAATTACTTATTCAAAAAGTACATAGTATAACTGAAGGTCAGTTCATAATTCTAACATCAATGTTTTATCCAACAAAATTCTGAACTTGAAAAGAAAAAAATAATGTGAACATTTAGATAAAAGAAAGGAACACATGATATCTATGGAAAGAATAACTTTCTGTGAGAACAATGCTTTATTTTAGAAAAAGTGGAAAACAAAAATAACATGCCAAAATATATGAATATGTGAGTCAAATTTTATCCCCCCCAAAATTTACTTTTGGCATAAAAGATACAAATTGTAGTCAACTTAAAAAAAAAAAAACTCAGAGAATGTGGATACTACTGTGCCTTGAGAAATCTACTAAAGAACAAACTCCAGACAACTAAAACAATTAGAGGAACATCACATCAACAGAAGAAATTGAGTGGAGTAGCAAATAAATAGTTGATTTCAAAATACAAAGAAGTGAAATTTAGAGGAAGAAAATATCATATGAGATAGCTATAAGCTCTGATTTTATGAAACAGAGGGTACGATCTATAGTGCATAAAATGCATACCATTTTATTGTGTTAGTAATGAAAAAAATTGATTTTAGTAATAACACTCATTTTGAAGATGTTGTATGTGAAATGTGGTATAGAATAATTATAGACTATTCTGATTTTTAACATTACCTGAGCTCTTGAGAACTAAAGTGAAATAAGGAGAGTAAGTAAAAATCTAGTGATCTAAAATTTGGGTTGTACATACCTGAATGAACACACCAGATATTTTCTCTTCAAAAACATACAAGTGGGCAATAGTTGTTACAGTGAATTTGCTGAGAAATAATGATAAAGAGATCTTGAAGCATAAAGAATAAAAGAAGCAGAAATTTGGGTATATATAACAGACTATTCTCCTCATGAGATTTGTAAATCTTATTTGATGACTAGAACATAAATTATAACATCTCTGAAAGTCAATATTATTTATTTAAATGTGCATAAGGTAAAGAAATCTAAATGAAAGTAGGGTTTGTTAGAGTAATATAGTGATACCATGGATGAAGATAAGTACATACACATATTGTAATGATCAAAGCAATCACTATGAAAACTATGAAATTTGATGTAATCAAAATCACTATAAATAGATATTGAATTCTAATTATTTTCACTGCAGAAAACTGAAATAAATAAAATATTTTAAAATTAATCAGCTCAAAATGATATTCACAAATAGTAACTGATCACTTTTAGAGAATCATAAGCAATGAAAGTGCTGCCTTTACATTGTGTAAAGAGAAAGTATCATTTGTCTTGCCTTTACTACAGGGATTATGTACCCCTGTGTAACCAAACAATAAAAGAGAGGAAGTATTTCATTGTAAAATTATTCATATAAATAAAAAGGAATAATATAATATCACTATTTTCCAATATTTAATAAATTAGTCATTCTAAGCATTGAGTACCAATAGCTGCTAACATTAAAAAAGTTAGAACTACACATTATGTATGTCCTGATAAAAGAATACACCTCTACCCAAGAGTAACTTGGGTCTGACTGCATGTCTGTATCCAACTACCAACGACAGGAAACAATGAGAGCAGGGAACACATTGAATGCACTAAGTACCCAAGTCAGCCAAACCTAGACTATGATAAACTACACCAGTTAGAGAGTACAAATTCTTCTCAAGATAGATTTTAAGGGGAAAAAAGAGATTGGGGAGCATACTGCCAACTAAAAGAGACTTAAAAGATATCAAATTTTTAAATGGGCCAGACTAAACTATAGTGTCTAGCCTGCACTTTTTGCTGATAAAACCATAGTAAAAAGCAGTATTTAAAAAAAAAAGGTTACATCTGGGGAGTGGGAGAGACTTAAGGTCAGGATGGGCACATGGACAGCTTTTCTGGGTTGAGGGCAAATGTTCCATTTCTTAAGTTGGTGGAAGTTACAAGGGTATTCAGCTTAGAATTCACTAAGCTATATGTTTGTTTTGTCTGGTTTCCTACTCTGAGCTTTATTTTATAACACCCAATTTTAAAAAGGTTAAACATAGATCATGTATGCTGAATTAGCACTACCTTGGAGTTCTATACTACTAAAGCAAGAAAGATTGACGCCAGACAGGTAATATTTACTCTTTCAGCATAACTTCCCAGTGTGTTCCTAAGGTAACTAAGCATTAGACATTTTTTATTTATTGTAAGATTTTCTGTCACAGAGGTATTTCGAACATGATCTATTTACTGAAGCTTAGCAACCTGAAAAGGCAGAACTGCTGACTTCAGACAGGCCTAAATTTTAATCCCAACTCCATTTCTTTCCAGTTCCAAAACTTAGCCTTTATAATCTTCAGTTTCCATATCTGCAAAGTGGGAAAATTACTGGATACTGTTGCTTTTAATACTGGAAATATTTTACATAAAGTGTCTAGAAATAGTCTAGGCATTCACGAAACATTATCTTCTATTTTGATTACAGAAATTCCTTTTATAATTTCAATATTAACTTTAGCAAAATAAACACCCAAATACTGACTCTTCCCAGCAGTATTCTATAACAAAGGAAACACAGATCAAATTTTTGGCTGAAATTAATTAATCTTAACATTTTTTAGTCCATTTTCCACTGTTGACTTACAAGTATTTGAAACCAATAAGAAGTAATACTGTTACCTTTTGATTGTGCGATCCTGTGACCATAATGACAAACATGTTACAGTGTACTAGACTGCTGGAGACCCCTAACAGGGAGACAGACCACCAGCAAATCAGCTAGAGGTAACCTGGGGAATCTACTGGACTGAACCAACCAAGGTGTTAAAGAAACATGTAGTACAGGACATCTGCTCCTTTACTTCTGGCTTTTTCATTTCAAAAGAACCTCTTCCTAAGTGTTTTCAGCTTGCTGAGACCTCCCACTGCATTGGAATGGTGACCTTTGTGTCTGATTTATAAGCACCACTTTCTGCAATTTTTAAAAGGCATTTGAGTCATTACTTGACAAAAAGGCCTCATCCTCCAACTTGTACTTACCAGGAAGAATACAGCCAGTTTAAGACATAGCAGAAGTTTACAGAATGATTTTTGAAAACATCATTGTAGGTTTTTGGGTTTTTTGGTTTTTGTTTTTGGTACTGGGGATTGAACTTATGGCATTGTAGGTTTTTTTAAATTTCCCATGTTCTAAAAAGTCTTTCCAAACAGGCATTTTGCACTTAAAAGGGAGACTGAATGACGCCATAAGGAAGTAGATGTGACCAAGGGGAATTTCCAGTAAAACACAAAAGAGAAATAAAAGGAATTCATAGCAATTTCAAGGATAAGAAGAGCAGCAAGGAAATCAGTCAAGTGCCTCAACTCCCACAGCCTATGTTGAAATAGCACAGGGATCTAGGCAAGGGCGAGGCACAGACATGCTGAAAAAATAAAAGGAGAATGTAGGGAGCACTTGGAACTCTGGAAGGCAAGTTGCTGTCACGTGTCCTCCCCCCATGCAGGTGATGCAGCCACCACAGAATAAAATGACAGTGTCACTGTGCTAGGCAGAAAGGAATCCAAGTTAGCACTTGTGAGGCAGGCATTCAGGATATTTCACGTTCATGCCCTATTCGGGATGCAGAAGGGGCTGATAAGATTTCCAAGGATGGGCACTGCAACACTACAAAGTGGTTGGGAAATTAAAAGAGGAAGAACCAACTGCCAGGATGGGATGGCTGTGGACCTTGAGATTTGCAATGACAGTGACGTTACATGGTGTCTGCCTTATCAACAACACAAGTCCATCATCCCTTTCACAGTGGACACCAGCCAAATAGCAAGGGCGTGGGACCAGTAACCTCAGCCTCCAGAGAGGCTGGTGAAAAGCTGAGAGCAACACTCAGATCTGAGGCTTCCTTACCCCCATTCTCCATGAACCTGGATAACATCTCAGGGAACATATGGGAGAAAACCTAATCAGACAGGAAAGTGAATTTAATGAACAATTATGTGAAGTGAAGTGGAAAAGTACCATCACAACAGTCAGAGTTCAGAAAAATGTATTACCTTTGGAGAAATTTAAATTGTCAAATCAATGCATACAAACAGAGGGGCTTTTTTCACAGAATCATAGTTAAGAGTACAAGATTACATTACTGAAGTTGGAATCATCTTTAGTTTTCTGTTGACAATTTCTCAAATAAAGATACACGGATAATTGTAAAATACACTAACACTTAGGGGGTTGCAATAGCTGAAACATGGAGATGTGTAGCTGCCATGCTTTTTCTGAATGGACAGGAGAGACATAAACTACAGAGTATTCGCTTCTGAGGATCCTTTTCTGGAAAAAGAAAGGCTGAAAAATATTGCCACTTCCTCAGAACCCTCTTTCTGATTAACTGGTATCTTTTGTTGATGTGTTTTGCTCTTAAAATTAAAAATAGAGTGTCATATAAGAATTTATGAATAATTACCTTTAGTTATTTTGCTTTTGTATGAGATATCTGAGACCTTGCTATGTTGTGTTTGATGGATCAGTGTGAGAATGAAATAAAGCAAATCACTATTCTTTTTATTATCTATGGATGCCACTATGAAAGCTGACATTAATCCACTAGAGTATTCTATGAATAAGTATAAGAAAATGCTTTGATATATATAAACCTAAATAAAAAGATTGTATTGACACAAAGACATTGGAGAAGAAGATTTTTTTTTTTGTACCTGGGATCGAACTCAGGTCCTTGAGAGGCAAGCAGCAGAACCACAGAGCTAAATCCTCATCCCTGGAGAAGAAGGTTTTAAGAAAGTTCTTTAGGTTTAAAAAGGCTTGCTCTAAAATGGTTAATTATTCCATTTATTAAAGATTATACTGATGACAAAAAATTATAATACTGAATTTAAGCCTTGTCTTAAAATATCTTTCTGACATATAATTCTAAATCTCCTTAATAACAAGAAATTGCAAACAAATTCTAGAGAAAGAAGAAGGAATTATGCAGTTTAAATTTCAGAACATCCAATTAAAAGTAGAATCATTTCCTATTCCCAGTCTCTATGTCTGGCCTTGGGGCTAAGTTCTACCTTCAGAATTATGCATGGTTGCTGCAGGTACTAATGGGCAGCCCTGACTTAAAAAGCTTCTAAGTTATCCTTATTTATTAAGCTTCCCTTTGCCTTAGTATAAATAGTTTTACAGATAGAACTTTATAAATAGGATGTTAATAAGGGATGAGGAATACTTTCTTCTAGGAATGCTCACTTTCTATTCACAAAAAAATACATAGAAAATCAGCTAACAATCTCCTACTAAAAAGAATGCATCTAGAAGAGACAGTGGTAAGAGGAACAGGTTAATCAACATTTTCTTGGATACAAGCATATGATAACACGCCAAATAGCTGAAACAGCAGCTCTGTAATTTCAAGAAAAGGAAGGGTACAGGGAATCTCATAAGTATAGAATATCTAACTAGGAGAATTTCTGATATTGAATATCTCTGACAGTATTTCATACCTTTGCCTCTCTTCTCTTTTTATTGAATCTGTGTGCTTGCCCAAGACAGATTCCAGAGTAGGTGGAGAAAAACGTTGTGATATGCTAGACTGCAAACATTTCTCACTCCTACACCATCCAACTAAAACATAAGGCTTTCAGGGAAAGAGAATTCCCCACTGGTGATTCTACTCACACTCAGGCTCTACCATACACTTGCCCCAAATTCTACTAATCTGCTTAGCAGTGCTTCAACTCTATTACTAAAAGCCGTGCAAGTTCCTTGCCAATTATCCAGCCACCTGCTACAAACTGGTCTTTACCGCAGGCTACTTCCTTTTTATGTAAATCTGGTCTCAGAATAAGGAGACAACTACCCCGTGGAAAATAGAAAGTTAACAATTACTATCTCCCATCACATTTGAGATTTTTAACCTTAAAAAAGTAAACCTGAAAAGATAACCTAACTGTATAAATTAAGTGCAGAGGAAGTTTAAGAAAATCCAATTAAGTTCAGAAATGAAAATTTTATAAAACTGCTAATTAAAACAAGTCTCCTATAGTATTAAAACTGTTCTCTACATCCTAATACTTTATTCATGAAATACAATTAATAAACTGATGAAATAAGTCATAAATTATATTACTTATGTTTCATACAGTTAATGACAACAACAAAAAGTCATCTACAAAATAGAGGTAATAATTATCCTACTTTAAACTAGTCCTGGAAGAGAAAAGTAAAAGTATTTAGGACAGTCCCTGATACCCAATAAGCATGCTATAAGCATTTGCTATTGTTATTTATTCATTTCTCTGAAATAACCAATAGTGTATTATTCAAGATCAATACATAACGACTGTCCTACTAGATACATACATACTTCTCTCAAATGCTCATAGATTATAAGAAACATTTCTTTTTACATGTTATTTCAACTATTGTAGTTGAAAATACTTTTTTCAGGCTTTAGAAACCAAGTAAAAAGAAAATAAAGTATCTGTATTTCTTCAATGCAGAGAACAGCAATTTTTTCTATAAAGATTTAGAAAGTAAATATTTTACATTAGCTTTGTGGGCTATAAATTCTCTGTTGCAATGACTAAACTCTCCCACTGCAGCACAAAGTCATGAAAAAACATGTAAATGAATAAACTTGAGTGCTCCTGTTTTAAAGCATTGATTGAGTAATGAGTTTTCATTTAGGAAGTAAAATCTAATAGACAGCAAAAGGATATAAATTGATCACACACTACATAAGAAACTGTCATTAAGAACTCAATATTTTAAATTCTCATACATTATACTTAAGATTGTGTAAGTATTAATTCTTCATTATGGCCATCTACTACTGACTATATAGTGCTGGTCTATATACAGCAAAGGAGAACACAATGACTGGTACACATTTATACCTCCTCTTCCTCTCACCAAGCTAATAAAAGTAGCTGAAATCCCGTGGTTTCTGGGAGAATGCATCCAAGCCCTGGTTTCTGAACATTTGCTCTTGGCTTGAAAAGTATTGCCTTAATATACTGGCCAAATTAGTAAAGCTGTACTGATTTAACTCCTGCCAACTCTGCTCTTTCCTGGGATATTTATTGAGTTAAGTGATATTGTGAGAAATCATAGCAAACAGCTAATCAGGAATTTTACTTTCAGATGGGAGCAAGAAAAAAGAGGTGGCAAATGTCCAACTACTTAGAATTTTATCACATATGGGATAATCTAATATCAATGGGTAGAGAAAATACTTGTTTGTGCTATAGATTTTTTTCTTCTCATATACTCTACAGACATTACTTCATAAGTTCGGAGCAAGGAACAGCAGATATTATTAGATTTATTTCTAGAAAGAGTGCAGACATCAAACAATAACATGTCACCGAAAGTCAGCTGCTTGTCAGGGAATAGAAGACAGATTTCCTGAATGTTCATCAAGTCATTGTGATATCTACTCCATGACTTCTCTTTATAGCAGGATATTTCCAAAGGAAAGCTACAGAGAGTTATTCCACTTAAACTCCATCCCTCAGAGAAAAGTCAGAAGTGCTGAAGGAAAATGCATGTGAAATTCATCTACTTCTGTACAGTCAATAGAAAGATGAATTTCCCTCAGAACACTCCCATTTCCTTCTTGATATACACTAAGGGAAGATTCTGACTTCACAGCTTGAAAAGCAAATTGAGTGTGATAGCAGCTAGAACCCCTTTTCAGCAATTCGGGGCAGCACTGGTTGCCCCCCAAATAGCTACTGCCTTTTGTCAGTTTATGCCAAAACTCCTGGCATACTTCTTCTATCATAGTCTCATCTTCTTTTAGAAGGCTAACTGGGATGGCAATACACTTGTTTAACCTGAGTTTGTGAATTAAATCAGCAAATATAATTACTCAAATACATTGACTAAAGGAGGTTATGAAAATTTACAACTAATTCAAGGGAACTTGAGGGAGGAAAAATCAAGCACTGTCTTTTTATGACTGGAACTGTTATAGCTGACTTTTCTGCAACACAAGTCCCCAGTATTAACAATAAGGCGGCATATACAGCACACACGTTAAGACAAGCAAAGGAGGAGAGACAGAGCCTGAAGGAATCTTCGGACTGTAATTGAAGCTGTCTGTGCTTGTGATTCCAACACTGGCAATGAATGAATGGCTGCAGTATAAGACCACAGGCTAGATGGCAATGCTTAGTTTTCATAGCTAAGATTCTTTTGGAAAGCTCTGATGTTTTAAGATGAAACAAGAAGAGTATTTTTATTCAATGACTTTCATAGTCAGACAGACTTAAACTTTTCAACATTATTGAACCTCCCAAGGTTTTTCATAATTGCAAGCTTTGGTTCTGCTGATATTTCTGTCTGGAAAGGCTTCTCTCTCCTTCTTCTGCTGAATTCCTCCTCGCCAATAGCCAAGTCAGATTCTACCTTCTCTGGGCAGATTTACCCAACTTTACTCATCACAATGTCTACCCTCACCCGTTCCACTCTACAACTGTGGCTTTACTTTTATTAGAATTCTTCTCACATGTACGGTCGCTTCTGTGGACCTACCTGTCACATCAAGTAAGTCAAGGCGTTCAGCTATCAGAACTCACTTTCAGCATGAGGCACATTGTATGACACAGCAGGCGCTCAGGTCAGTGGAATCAATGATTTTGCAAAATTATTTTTACTTCATTGGGCTAAAAGAAAGCCTTGATCTTGCTTAATTCTGATTTTCAGGATAAAGAAATGAAAGACTGAGTAGCATGTCCAAGCTCATACAACTACTATGCATGTCTTGACTCCCTTTCCATTCTGAACTATAGCAGGCATTGAGAAATGACTCTGAAACAATTGCATTTAGCACAAATAGAGCCTCAGTTACCTCCACACCAAATGGCACATACTTATTTAAGAGAGCTGGAAAAAGAAAGAAGAAAATGGGAAGAGAAAAGAAATAAGAAAGAAGCCAAACTGTAAATATTCCTAGACCAAAGTTTCTCAACTTCAGGAAAATTGAAATTTAACAACATCCCTGGCCTCTACTCATTAGATGCCAATCACCACCACTCCAACCCCGATTGTCAACCAAAAATGTCTCCAAACATTTACATACATTGTCTGTGGGCTCCTGGTCAAGAATGACTATCCCAGTTGAGCAATCTGAGAGGAGGTAATCTTCTATATTACTTCAAAGTACCGATCAATTGAATATATAATACCCTGGCTTCAAACCAATACTCTCTTATTAAGTATAGATGCAAGAACCTAAAATTTTTAATCTGCTTATATTTTTATTAATCTTTTTAATTAAAACCAATGATGTTCTCATTTGCTAGTAGAACAGCTAGAAGGGAAAAAGAAAAAAACTGGCTAACACTTCCAGTTCTAAAAGAAATTAAATATACTAAAAAGTTCTAGAGATAATATTTTTTTTACTTTAGCTTTACTTTAAACTTGCTTAACATTTCTTGATCAGTATCAAACATAATACTCACAAATTCAATATTACTATGTAATATAGTGTAAGGGAATAAAAACTAGTAAAAGAGTAAACAAACATCCTTCACTTAATTTTGGTGTATTTCTTACAATAAGCCCTGTCTTTTATGGTATGCACAGGTTTCTAATTGAAATTTTTATATACTTCCCCTTTTTTTGAGAATTTAAGGTTTCTTTTTCTTCTTTCTCTATTCTTTCTTTCTTCCTATCTTCATTCTTTTGTTCTTTCCTTCCCCACCCTCCTCATCCCTGATTCTCTTAATTCTTTTGTCTTTTTTTCTTTTTAGATTATTAATATGACCCCCACTATACAATTTCTAAATATACACATAAAAAGCAAATTTACATTTTAAAACTGTACCAACAAACATGAATCATCAATGACCAGTTATTTTTATTTTTATAAAGAAGTTGTGATTGATAAAAGAGTAACATAAGCCTACTATGTTCCATCTATCTAGTGCAATAATAAAACTTTATTCTCAGTAGGTAGAATCCAAAACGGCAGCTGTTTAATGGCAGGAGCCATGCAGTTCCACACTATGATGTGATGAAATGATAGAACAGGCCAATGAAGGTCTCTGGCTGGAAGTTCCTGATGTCTGGCTCCCCGCTCCTGGCATTGGAATGCTGCACCAAGTGGCAGCTGTTCATTCTGGTTTACCTTTCACTGATAACAATGCATAGCTCTAAAACCAGATGCAAGGTCCAGGATCACAGTAGATATCCACGATACTCAGGTAATTTCACCAATAGATGGTGCAGATTAAACCCAAAAGAGATGCAAGACAAGTGGCCTCACATCTACCTTCAGCTCCCTGACAAAGAGCAGCCTTCCATTTCCTACTCACCTCTCCCTCCCCTGTGGTCTTGACCTCTCTTAAGAATCTTAACCACAGGATTAGAAGAAATTGTATTATATACAAATTCCGGTTTTCATAGAGATTTTAATATAGTCACTCAAGGTTTTCAATGTATTTAAGTGGAATACAACAACTTTAAGTGTGAAGTTTTTAACCAGAAATGTTTGCTTATTACCTCTTTAGTATGATCTTGGGGGGAGGGGAAGGCATATATGTTTGGTATCTTGCTTCTATGTCACAGGTTCCAAAGTCTAAAGTTTTCTGAGACTCTGAGATGATACCCAAGCTGTCAAATCATAACTAATGGCACCAACTCATTGATTCTTGCTAGTATCCAAAATTTTAATCATTCATGTAAATTGCATGATTTTTTAACCTCAAAACCTCTTTAAATAGCATATAAACAATTCTTACATTTGATTCATTTTTCTAACAATTAATTTGTATGAATAGGAAATTACTTTATTTAAAACTTTGAAAATTTCACAGGTAAAATATTGATAATTTCCTAATTCCAATAGTCAGCAATTTCTTTTTATTGATAAAGACTGAAAAATAGACTTTACTGTATTTCAGAGACTCAGTGATTTATAAAGCATTATCATTTTAGGGAAAATTCACACTTTTCCCAGCAGCTACTGTATATGATTGCACTACTGATCCATGTACAAAAGTTTGTGGGTGAAAGTAGAGTCTGGACTCAGTCCAATTTTTTTTTTTTTTTTTTTTTTTTTTTGGTACCAGGGATCGAACTCAGGACCTTGCGCTTGCGAGGCAGGTTCCAGAACCACTGAGCTAAATTCCCGGCCCCTGGAGTCAGTCCAATTTTAACACCAATTCATGCCTGAAAGGAAAAAGTATCCTATTGTAATCCTCTGGCCCAGAAGGAGCCACTTTTAAATAATTTATATAAAGACAAATACAAGCCAGTAATGATATCCCCACCTGAGAAACAGCAGTATACTTTAGCAGCTCAATAATCATTCAAATGTGGAAGAACAGGCAAAGGAAGAAATCTCAAGTAACCACAGGCTGATATTCTCAGATCCTGTGCTGGCTACCAGATCCAAATCCTCAGAAAGAAGTAGGTTCTATCTAAACATCATGTTCTCTAAGTTCCAGTGTTTACATTCATAAAAATCATAAAATAATATGCACAAATAGCCCAAAGCACAACCTGTTTTTGACTTTTATCTCTTTATCAATACCAATCTTTTTACAGCAGGGAAAACATGAGAATTCAGTATGACATTAAATTCCTTTAACTGATAGCACATATGACTGATGTTTGAGGGGAAATATTTCTGAGATATCACATTGTCATATTAGAACTTGCAAATCTAAAGAAATCATTCTAATTGGTGAGGTTGTAAAACAGATAAAGAAGAAAAAGAAGAAGAAAGACATTTAAAGAAGGGCAGAAAAGAAAAAGGATGATTATAATAAAGAAATGAAGAAAGAACAATAGCAAAACCGCAACCCCAAATTTATGCCTTAGGGGAATCACAGATTAGTAAACAATGTTCACACAAATAATGAGCTTTCTAAACCACTCTTTCAACTACAGTTTTCAAAAACAAACAACTAGTAATAAAGAATCACAGCAACTATTTGATGCTAAGAAGTTTAAATGGTTTCAAAACAGATTTTCTCTCAAGTTTATGATGTTTAAAGTATCAATGCCAAGATAAATGAGTCTCTTACCTCCTGCTACCCATGCACTTATTTTTGACTTTTTTTTTCTCCTTTTAGTTTTCTTGGCATAGGTCAATTGGTGTGCAGTGTTTCCTCAGGGATCCAGAGCCCCTGTCAACTTTCCTGAAATCAGTGCTGATCAGCTGCAGCAATGCCAGTAAAAGGAGTCTTCTCTGTCATTCTCACTCATTCAACAGTCTTTCTCTCCATCTAAAACTTTGCCTTTGACTGCTATTTTCTTATGTGCAGTTCAGATTTTTACATCTCTCTTCTCACTCTCAATTAAGTTTCTTTTTTATGTATTTATTTTCAATGTTTCTGTTCTTCTATGAGTTATTTCAGGCTAAACATGTGATGGTGAGGTTTTCAAAACTTTTAACTGTAAATGGTACTACAGAGCTAAAGAAATGCAAACCACAGAACAGTCTCAGCTGAAGTGCGACTAGACACACCTGTCAGCACTACCTGTGGTTTTATTATTCACTGGGGACAAAAGACTGCTTTCCTTTCTGGTCCAGAAGCTTAGAACTTTACCTTGTCTAACTATAAAACATCAAGGGAAACCTGTCAAAAAACAAAACCTTTCAACAAAACCTGCCAGAAAAATATCTAAGCAATATATAATACCAATAAAAAAGGATTGCCGTAGGGTATAAAACTTAACAAGACAAAAAAATCCTACTAACCTTGAAAATCAAGGAAGGGTAGAAGAATCAGGGAAAGAAAGAAAAGGAAGTGGAGAAGCTATAGAGGTGGTTAGGGGAAAAGAAGAGGGGACTAACAGAGAAAGTGAGGTTTAACGGCATGCCATAGTAACTGAAGCCACTTTTCAAGAATGTTGCTATGTGAGTCCATGCATTTTAGCCTACTCTATTATAGCCTACTTAATTACTTTGTTTCTGGCTTTAAAAAATACAGCTATGTATAAAGTCACTGGATAAAATACCCAGGTCAATTTAAATGTTTTGTCATCTCATGTGGTCCCTACAGCAACTCAGTAGGACAGGAAAACCAGGTAGCCAGATCTGATGCTAAAAGACTTTAAATGACCCTCTAGGAAACAGGGAAAATAAAGCTAATCATACCTGGGCTTTTTACTACATGTTCCATGCTCTTCCCAGGACTCACTACTTGTGTGACAGGATGTATTCAATTAATTTGATAATATTCACTCAAATTTCTTTACCTTAAATCCAACTATTACATAGAAATAAAGAAGCCAATTTGAATATTTATTTATTGTAGACTTTTGTTTTCCCTACCACATAATAAGGTATTCTAATTCTATATTACACAAAAATTCTAGAGTTAAACTCTAAAAGAAATTGTCTTCACATCGTCTTCAGGTGTGATTACCAAGTAATTTATAAACAATTACCCAATTATTTGAAAAGGGCTTTATAAAGATCATCAGAATTTTATGAAAATAAAAGTTAATGGTATTTTAATATTCCTATTATTTCATTAGCTTCTCCTCTATCTTTGTTTTCAATGAAAATTTCATTTTAATACAATCATCACGACTTCATCATTTTGCCCTAAAGGAACAACTCAATCTCCAGTTTTTTGCTGTCACAAATGAACATTACTTCTACTATTTCTATCAACCATTGGTACACACCCCAAGTATTCTCTAATATGATTTACTCAACTGTTTGTTAGCTTTGGATAATATAATTACATGGCTGGGAATTCATGAACTAACATCACTGAAAAGAAATAAAGTTGTATTCAACAATGGTACTCAGCTATAATGGTTTACTGCAAAAGTAAAACTATTCTCAAAGACATAAATTTGCCCTTTGCCTATTTCTGCATGAATTCCTGAGAAGTATAAGTCTTGCTCAGCTTTGAAGTCCAAAATATTTAGATGTTACACTTTCTAAGTTTTCTCTTAATTGATACCAATTTTTGGAGTAACTGCAACTTTCTCAACAAATTTCTACTAAGGAAACAACAACAACAACAACAATAACAACAACAAAACCCCGAGTGCATCCTAGCTTTGAAGTGATCTTCATCAGACGCAACAAAGTTTTTGGTTTAAAAACACGTCTAAAGTTTTACCTTAAGTCAGGGGCAATATTGTGGAATATAATGACATAAACTTCATACCAACCTAGACCATGGAAGGGATTTAGCCCCCGAAATAGGAAGTCATTTACATTGGCTCTGACCTCCCCTCATGAGAAGTCCAGGTGCTTCTTCCTGGTCTCAAGGGCTCAGGCAGCCCAGGCATTGCCCTGACACTGGTTAGCGCAGGGCTCAGTCTGGAGGTAAAGAAGCACAGCAGTATCCCAGAGCGAGTGTTTTAAACAAGGCCTTTAAGAGGCACTAGTGCTGCATCCACGTTTGGCCACGTGCCATTTGAGATTATAACACTATCCCACCAAGCAAAACATGGTGATGAATGCCTGGAACAACCTACATTCTTCCATAGGGTATCTCATTAATGAGTAGAACACATTTTTCCTTATTGCTATTCATTTGGATATTAGCCTCCATGCCAATTCTACACTAAAAATAGTTATAGAACATATAGAATGCCAAATAAGTGTGTATGTATATAAGTGTATATAAGTCAAATAAGTATATAAATTAGATTGTCTATACATAAGAACAAAATTATAACTTCATGAAATAGATAAAATTATTTTAAATAAGCTTCAATTAGTACATATTGATTTTTGTTTATTCTACCATCTTCTAAAAAGCCTAACATATGCCCATAACTAAAGCTACTTTAATATAAATATACTCTTATTACTGAATAAAATGGAATGTAATTTTATTAAAATGTGATACATAAAACTTGGAGTGACTAACTAGAAATCCCACTATGCTTCCTCTTGGCCATAAGAGAACTTATTTCTGGACAGTCTGGCCAGTCCATTTCAGGGGTCCTGGTCTCAGCAACATCTTCACTCAATCTTCAGTGTCTCAGAAAATGCAAATATTTGATGCCTCTGAGCCTCACCCATTTAAACGAGGCCTAAGGACACCTGATGACCAACCCCAGCAGTTTGGAGGACTCGTTCAAACACAAAATAAAAAACATCAACTGGCAAACCAAAGCAAAGAATTTGAGAGACTGCAAAACCACTGGTTTAAAACAAGACCAAAATTCTGTCTCTATTCTAAAGCTAAATAGAGCTATGACTTCACCAATTCTAGAGCGGCTCTCTGCTCCCTTCTTGTAATTGATGTCATGGTAGAATTACCCAGGGAGTTTGTGAAAACTAGTAATATTCAGGCTCTACTCACAGAGATTCCAATTTATTGTATCTGGGGTGCAATAAATATTAGTCCTTTCATAAAACTCTCGACTAATTTTAATGTGCAGCAAGTGTTAAAAACCATAAATCTAGAATCTTAGATAATCTGAAAGTGTCTTCTGAACACTTTAAATTTTATTATGCTAAACCATAAGCTCACTCTGTCACCTTAGAACAGAGATCACATTACTTTTTAAAAAGCATTTCAAATTATAAGCAAAGAATGTATTATACAATTACCGAACTATAGTGAATATCACCTTGACTTTTATCCTTCAAATGATACACTCTTATATGTATATTATTTATTATACTGCTATTTTGTGTGTTTATTTATGCTAGGGTATATCCAGTAAGTATATCTAGCCAATAATTTTCCAGCTGACATTTTCCTCATGTTGAAAGTATATTTTCAGTTCACAAAATCTCTTTAGATCCTTATTTTGAAAAGATAGCATCATTATATTGCAATTTTTAAAAGTTATACCAATGATCTAAATTATAATTCCTCACATTTTTGGAATTCTACATTTCTTGTATTTTAATATGTACAATTCTACGAGCCTTACATTTTTAGGGGCCAGGGATTTAGTTCAGCAGTGCTGCTCCCTAGCTCACAAGCACAAGGTCCTGAGTTGGATCCCCGGTACCAAAAAAAAATAAAAGAGTCTTATATTTTGGAATTCTAGAAAAGAAACTGAAAAACAGTGACCAACACTAAAATCTGAGAAAACAAAAGGAGTCTTTTAAAGGACAACAGAATTAGGAATTAAAAATCTCTACCTTGACTAAAATGTGCTTTGTATATGACTCATGCTTTTGATTTTAAAAATTGTAAAAGTTACAAGAGTACAAGAAAATATATAAATCCTATAAATATTCAGAAACACAATCCATTGTGAAAGTAAACAACTATAAAAAAGTAAAATAAATAAAATATGGAAATATAAATTGTTACAAGTACAAATGTAAAAGTATGCCATTAATTTAGCAAATTCTAAGGTCACCACTACTAAGAATTATAAAAAAACATTTTCAAACTTTAAAAAGAATAAACTTGAAACAAGTGACAAAAAGGAATTATATTAAACAAAATTTATTAAACAATAAAAGCCATAAGGCCCTACTATCATCCCTATTTTATACCCAAAGAAAAAGCCTCAGAGAACTCACATAATTCCCCCAAATTCTCACACCTACTGTTATGGTTTGTATTTAGATGTCCCCGCAAAGCCTCATCCTGATGAGGTGGGACTTTCTTTTTCAGAGGTAGCTGAATCTTAAATGTGTGATGCTGGGGTTAAGGGCATGTGATTACTAAATCACTACATGTGAGCCATTAGTTTGGCACTGCTCTAATCCCAGTAGTCTGAATAAGATAAAAGTGGCAGAAAGATGCTGGTAACTTTCTCTCTTGTTACCTTTGATGCCTTGTGTGTGCCATGTTGTTTCTGCTCTGCCATGCTCATTTGTCATCCCTTCCTTGGAGTGGGCTGATTATGGACTGAAACCTTTATGAACTGTAAGCCAAATAAACAAACCCCGTCCCCTCTAACTTTGGCTCTTGGGTATTTTGTCTCAGCAACGAGAGGAAAGTAACTAACACACCTACAAATACTACAACCAGAACTCAAGCTTAAAGCAGTCTTCACTCTGGAGATGCTGACCTGTAAATGTTCTAGAAGAGTACAATAGCAAAGCAGAAGTCATTTTCAGATAATCCTCTGTCACGACTTACATTCATCAAACACCAGAAGCAAAGGCTTTTTTTGTTATTTAAAAAATGACAGTGCGAGAATCTAAATAAAGTATAGGAACTTTTTCTAAAGAAGTTGCCTACTTTGAAAGGAATACCCTCATCAAGAACTACCATATGCATGTTTGTATATGTGAACATAGAATGAAAATTTGGCCCCTGAATACCAAGGAATGTGTAAATTCACAAGCAACTTTAACATGGATAACTACAAAAAACAGAAAAAATCACTTCAGTACTACAAGAATAGAAAATAAAACAAGTGGTAAGGTGAGATATCCTCACATAAACAGGAGTTTCAATAATCCTGAAAATGCCTTTTCTTAAAATCAGTAATAGTACTTAGAGTGGTTTATTTTTATTTTTTGATATTCGTGTAAACAAACTAACTGAATGCTGAAATTTGAATGCAAAGCCAAGCAGGTGAGAGAAAACATTTCTTGGGAAATATGTTTGGTTTCAGTGCTCATTCTGTCAATGACTTCTCCCTGATCCTCACTTTTGAACTGCTAAAGAAGATACCTATATTCCTGTACTTTGAGAGGAATGCACTCATGAAGAATTACCATGCGTAAACATAGAATGAAAAGTTGGCCCTTTTACAAAAATGACAGCTTTTGAACTACATTGGTGAGGTTGTTTTCCAAATGATTTATTAAGAAAATGTTCAAACATGTAGCAAAGTTGAAAAAAATTACACATCAGTTCCATATACTCTCCACCTATGTTCTACCATAATTACTGTACAGCTTCCTTGTGTACCCATCCTTTATTCTTCCATCTATCTTCCTTATTTTTGGTGCCTTTCAATGTAAATCACAAACATCAATGCACCTCTTCTTAAATATTTCAGCACGTTTTCATTGAGTACAATAGCTGCTTCCAGTATGATATCAAATTCAAATATGTACGTGTGCATTCCCTTAATTTTAATAAATGCATGTGTCCAAATGCTTATAAAGATATAAAATATCATGCTAGGAAGTTTTTAAATTTGTTTTCAAAATAACAAAAGAGAGGGCCGGGGATTTAGCTCAGTGGTTTTGCCACCTGCTGCGCAAGCACAAGGACCTGAGTTCGATCCCCGGTACCAAGAAAAAAGAGAGAGATTTAAAACAGGTAAAAGCAAAATATCTCTATTAAAAGTAACTATACAAACCTTCACCTGCGGTGGGTTCCTCTCCCCTCATGGTTCCAAGAGGTCCTCAAGAGGGAGAAAGTCATCCCGCTACTGCTCTTTAAAACCACTTCCAGCTCCATATGCCCAAAGCGTCTGACTGCAGAGGAAAGTAGTTCACCTACTCTGCCTTTCACCAAACATGAAAGAAGGCCAATTTCTCAAAGTTTGAAAGTTTCACTGGTAAATTATAATTGGTTTAATCATTTGTTTCTTATGCATAAGACAACCCTGTATTTGCAACTCAGATAGCTATCTTTTTTAAGTAATTTTGAATGCCAGTATTTTTCTACAGTAGGGCCAACCTCTCTCACTCTGTCTCTCTCTCCTAAACTCACACACATTTTGAAGAAAATGCTAGGGGGATTAACTCTGCTCCTTCCCCGGTGTGTAACTTTAGGCAAGTCTCCCATCTTCCTGGGCCTCAGTTTCTTAACTGGTAACACTGAAGGGAGACAGGAAAATAAGTGATCTTCAGCATTAACAACTTCAAACCTATGAACGGTTAATACAGAAGTCATTTCAAAGAAAGCCAACTGCCAGGCAGTTGAATACCTGGCAAAAAAAGATTTAAACCTGTAGTACATCTTCACTCAATCATGATAAATTTTCAGTCCTAAACACAAAATTTTAATTCAGAATGCAGTGAGACTCAATCCTGCTCTCAATATTTACATAGCCCTTTATGAATAGCTGGTTAATGTTGCTCCACTATTTTTCCCCCTTCTTTTGCTTCTGAACATCTTAGTTTAAAAGAAAATTCTAGTTCAGGCTATTGCAGGTTGGCCATTTCTGATCCTAAAAGCCCAAATCTGAAATACTCCAAAATCTGAAATTTTTTGAATGCTGATATGGCTCCAAATGTGGAAAATTTCACACCTGACCTCACATGATAGGCAGCAGTCAAAACACAGGAGCACTACAAGTACTGTGCAAAATTATCTTCAGGTTGTTAAAGTATGTATGAAATACAAATGGACTTTGTGTTTAGACTTGGTTTCTACCCCCAAGATATCTCACCAAGTATGTAAAAATATTCCAAATTCCAAAAGCTGGACACTTGTTGTTCTAAGCATTTTGTATTATTTAACATGTTTCTAAGGATATCATAAAGGCATGTTATGTTTTAGTATAGTACATTTATATGAAAAGGGACCTGATTTATAGTGAGCTCTCCTCTGTAGTTCTAGTTATTTATGTTTTAGCCAGACTAATGATTATCAATATTGCTTACAGTAAAGATGATATATGTAGATATACTCCAAGTAAACTCAAGTAACCAGGATTAGTTAAAAATTCCAATAGTAGTAGTTTAAACCATGAGCATATTCATTACTCAGGCCTCGCAGAAGTGTTGGCATCCTTTGTTGTAGGTTGTCTTCTCAAAGATTTTTGTCTAGAGAACGGCATAGCCAGACATGACAGAGAAAAGACTTGTTTTCTGATAAGTGTAATCCCTCTCAGTGGAGTAAAGTTTGGGCAGCATTGCTTGCAACTTATAAGGCTTCCCTGACCTCAGAGCCCTCAGTTGTCATGAGAATCCTCTTATTTCATAGGATCTTCCTGATCTGCTCCTCCAATTCACCCCAAAAGATTTCAGGTAAAAGAAAAACAGAAATAAGAAGTACTTTTATGGGTTTGAATAACACTGCAATTTCCATTTCACAGAATTAAAAAATTGATCAGTTCTTACCATTTCTATAAATATTTTTACTCTTTGCAGAAATTTCAATCCACTTACTACTTTATCAAGCAATATTGATATTTTGGATGTAGAATATACTAATTTTTTCACTTTCATATTTTTGATTTAAAACTATTTCAGAGAACTGGTGTTCTGATTATATTCTATATTTTTCTAAAAACCAAATAAAACTATCCATGAAAGTTAAAAAAAAAGTGTTTTTTAGAAAGTTGGGGAAAAATAACATAGGTAAGTTCAAGATTTCTCCAAATCTGCATAAGTACATTTTGTTTTCTGAAGTAGTGACAGAAAATCAAACCCTATGAACATTTTATATGTTCTAATAGATAAAAACTTGAACAGAAAATATTATCTAATAAAAGTTATGAATACAATAAGTAAGTAAGCATCTCTGAGGAATCTAAATTTTAAAAGGTAAAGAATCAGAGAGTCTCAAAGATTTATTGCATTGACTTTCTTGCTTGGTAACTTACCCAGTGGGTGCTATAAATTCAGTATAAACATAAATATAAATGTTTTACTTAGTACGTACGTTAAAATAGCTATTAAAATACAGCTGGTATTTTTCATGACTACAAATTAAGGGCAAGATGCACAGTGGTAAGGCTCCATAATATGAGATTCTACCTGGGAACACAGAATTAACATGTTTTCAACTAGACTTTCATACCTAACCAGGATCAGCTTTGCCCTGAGTTTCTTAGGTGAATAAATTATATATCATTTTATATGCTTTAAAAAGTTCTCTGTAATTAATCCAAAGTTCAAAAAGTAATCCACATGTGCTATCTCTGAGAGGAAAATAGCAAGAAACGCCGCACAAGAACACTCAGCTCTGAAAAAGCTCTTTTTCCCACAATAAAAGAGGCAACAGTCAGGAATAAGAGGACATAAATTGTGTTTCTCTGTAGCATCTAATAATTTTCTTAGAATTTCATAGAACTTATTAAATATTCACTGTCAATTAACATAAATAATTTTATTTTCATTGAATATTTTAATCATAACTCATCATATACTGAAGGAGGTATTTTTTGTTGTTGTTTTTTTTTTCCGCAGCAGGCGGTGAAACCACTGAGCTAAATCCCCGGCCCCATGAAGGAGTTTTTTAAAATGATGTGAATTTCAAATCAGATAAGTCCATGGGGAAATTTGGCTGAAATCTCTTATTTCAAAAAGTGCTTGGAATAAATATGTAATTACTTTATAGTTCATGTGGCAAAAGTATGATTTAAAAATTGCTTGTGGAATCCAAAACATAATTAAAGTAGTTTATATTTGATTAAAGAAGGAGAAAAAAAAGACAAGAATTCGACCTGAAAAAGTTCACTGTATGGTAAAATGAGCATCTCTATGGAAAATATAATTCTAGATGTAATCTACTATGAAGTGCTGACAAAACTGTTGGTATAAAAAGATATAATTTTCTGGAATTTAGGATATATCCTTGTTATTCTCTCTCAATAATAAAGTTTCTAATCAAAGTATCATAAAAGAACGACACCAAAATCCCTAATTTCTCCCACTCCCAAAACGCTGAACTAAGAAAATCTATTTGAGGACCTGCTTCAGGTAAAGACATCACCTGGAAAAAGATTTCCAAACTGGCTGTGATTGAAAACACATCTCTTCATATAAATTTCCAGCTCTCAATCCAAACAGCCAGTTTTGCACTTCAGATCTAAACTTCTGAATCTGTAACTTTTAACACTTTCTCCGGGTGACTTTGATACCTTAGCAGGTTAAAGAGAGTCCATATGGGTGACACAAACTCAGCAGGCAAGCAGAGCAATAAGCAAACCAAACTAAGTTTGGGAATGAGACGTGGAAAGCAACAAAGGAATGGGTCCCACTCCTTTGGGAGTTCGAGGCCTTCCATCATTGGAAGGCCTTGAACAGTGAGAACTAAAACAGAAATGGAAGTCACAGGCTCGAACCAGAGTTGAATCAGACAGTGTGTTAGCACTCAGAAGAGAGTGAAGAAACTAGATATATGGGCTCCTCGATTGTTAAACGAGGCAGTGGGGCTCCCAAAAGAAAGTCTATTGTCTTATTTTCTATATAAAAAGGCAATACTATTTTTAAGGCACTTAACTTAAAACTTTCTGTAGCAAAAAGAAATACTGCCACACTATAAACAGCCCCATGAATTATAATGCATTTGTGTTACAGAAATTTTTAAAGTGGGGGTAATTCATTTTATATAAGGGGAAGTTATATCAAGGGAAATACAATAAAGACATTGAACAGTTAATAGTTAACTTGAAAACTTAACTTAGAAATAAAAAAGAAGGGGTTAGAAACGAAGATAATTGATAAAAGTGAAAAAGACTCCTGTTTTCCCACTGAGTGACCTAAAATGAAGCATTACTTTCCCACATCAAAGATGGAAAAAAATGGAAACGACAGAATACGGATGTACTTAGTGATTAAGATTTTAGCAAGCCGGATCTGATGGCACATGCCTGTAACCCCAGCACTCAGGAAGCTGAAGCAGGGGGATGACAAATTTGAGGCCAGCCTAGGCTACAAACCAAACCCCGTCACACACACACACACACACACACACACACACACACACACACACACACACAGGTTAGGCTTGGGTTTCAAGCATTAGCAGCTATGTGAACATGGGCATGTCACTTAATCTTGAAAAGTCCCAATGCCCTCATATGTAATAGTGGATGAGTCCTATAACACAACTATTTCCAGTGGTTGGTATGGTCATTTTTGTGGGACTTTTGGCCAGGGGTATGTTTAAAACAGATATGCAGAGGTGAGAGACCTTTGGAGCCACATGCCCGAAACTTCCTGGAATGAGTGGTTAGAGATTAAAAGCCTACAGGGATACAGGTCCAAGTAGGATCCAAACACACTGCCTTAAGGAATGAATGCTCTGGCCTTCATCCTCCGCATACTCTGTCTGATTTATCACTTAGACAGCCCTAAGGTCAGTCATGCAACAGACCACCCTAACCTTTCCCTGTCCTTCTGTTTCTCCCTCATCCCCTACCTGAATTCCTACCCAGGCACCCTTCTTTTTTCCTTTATCCTTGCTTTCTGGTTCTATTAATAAAAAAGCATTAGTTTGGGGCTGTCTTTATGAGACTCTCTCATGCTGTGGAGTCTCTGTTAAGGGCAGTCTTTCTAGGCCTTCTTGGAATTTGAATTGGACATTGACACTAAATGATTTTTCATCCTTTGTGCCATGCCACAGTTGTGAACTGCGACAAGTGGTGCCCTAAGTGAGGAGTAAATTGGTGCAATTCATTGCAGAGGACCAACCTTCCAAAGCCTGGAAAAGGAACAGGGACATCCAACTTCATATCCCAGTAAGGGAACAGAGGCAGCTGTGGAATAGCCCAGAATGCCTTCAGCAAAGTCACAGGTTAGGATTATCAGCCCAGAGGTCCTTTCACTGTCCAATTTCTAAGTGAGCTGGGGCAGTCTATTTGTTCTTCCTTTTGCTCTTTTACTCTCATTCATAGAGAATGGCTCAAACTTTATCCAAAGAAGAAAAGCAATTTAAGCAACATTTACAATGTCTTTTAAAGACATCCAGATGTAAAGTTTCTGAACCTGAGTTTATTAAATTATTGAGAGTTATTCAACAATAATGTCCATGGTTTCTTCTGGAGAGGTGACCAGAGGGAAGGGTGACTATAAAATTGTAATACTATAATACTATAACTAGCCAACTGGACTTGTTTTACCAAAAGAAAAAGAACAAATTTAGGTAAAAGTTTATGTCTTTTAATATCTTATAATTAAATAAAGGTAACCAATTAAAAAGTTATTTTATATTAAAATGGAGATTTAGGGCCAGGAATTTAGCTCAGTGGTACTGCGTCTGCCTCAAAAGCACAAGGTCCCGAGTTTGATCCCCACCTCCAAAAAAATAATAATAATAAAATAAAATAAAATGGAGATTTAAATGTGTTTCAGATATAATAATGTCATCATGATTGTTATGCTAAAATATTATGCTCCCCTTGATCTCAAGTTTCCTTGTGAAACTTTGTAATTGCAATGAAATTTGGAAAATGGATGTGACTCAGTATGAATCTTTTGGAAAATTCAAATGTATTCATTTCTGTTGATACATACTATGCAAGATTTGGTGACTATAAAACCCCACACCAAAGCAAATTCCCTTTAATCTGCGTCAGCCCAGAGCATCAAAGGGTGACCATGCAGCCCTTCATTCTTGATCCCCCAGTCACCCTCTGGGGCAAAGATTTACTATTTAAAATTCAATTATTATAACAAAAAAGGGAGATCATGATAAAGAGTTTACTCCCAGGAATAATTTATATAAAGCATTCTTTTCTTTATATCTTCTAAATTGTGACTCCGATGGCTTCACAGTAGTGGAAAAACATTTTATTCACATAAAAGATAGACCTTATCTGACCCACAAGGGCTGGGCTCTATGGAATTGTTCACTTGGAGGAGCAGCTATGCAATTGTTTTATCACCAGGTGAGAAGCAACCCCATCACCAAGCCTTAGGAGATGCCGCTTCCCCTCCAGGGATGGGCAACAAGAGGAGCAGAACAGACCAGTTATCCTCTACACACAATCCTCAGGACCTACCTGGGGAGAGATCAGCTCACCACACAGGCTAAACAGATGCTACAAAAAAAACAGCATCTCTTCCACTCCAGAAAACCGCTTCCTGGCATTAGTAGCACAAGTCACCTATAACTCTAAGAAGGCAAAGGTAAAAGGATTCCTTCTTATTCTGCTTCTGCTTAACTGTACACAAAAGTAAGTGGCAAGCCAGATGGGCACATATACTTAAACCTCCTATGTTTGCTATAGTTAACTGGGCCATCACTGAATCTCCCCCTTTCCTCCACGGATACCTTTTATACTGACAGAGCCTAGCTGTCTCCTTACTAGCCCTTTAAGGTATTATGATTTTTTAAAATATATAGCCACTCTGGATACTCTATCCACTGGCATTTACTACGTCATGAATGGTACTTTTTGGCAGGAGAATTCTCTCTATGTAGTCGCTAATGTCACCTCCAATAACAACTGTATTCCCTCTCAGCCTCAGTGGTATATGAATCATATTTTCATTGAGCCTAACCATACTAAATGGGCCCATCATCAAGTTTTTATTAACACTGCCTGAATCCTAGGTTTCTCTGTGTTTGGCATGCACCTTCATAAACCCAATATTCTGGCATGTTCTCATCTGTAGGTGCCTATAGGAGATGACCTACCTTTGGTCTGGACTTCATGTTGGTCCACCAATCTCTCTGTTATTCACCTTGCTTATACCCTAACTCTAGAAAATGGGAAGCCCCAATTTTCTGATGGTGTTACAGACCAATTCAACTTGAAATTAGAGTTTACCTTTTAATTACAGGAGCAGCCCTCCCCTATGGAATCCTGGGCTCACTGGACCTTTATCATGTCTTTCTTCTGGCATCTACTTATATCTCTTTTTAAAAGTCTTATGGCATTTAGCTATTCCTTTCTTTCCTCGAATTTTCAGAATCAGCAGCTATCAAAATACAGATAAACTCATACGGATTGTTATGACACCTCTGATCATGTCATGATCTATACTTCCTGTCCATATATTTTGGCTTTTACTAAGAAGGAACCTATTTTCACTGTTTACATTTCATCCACTCCATGGTACCCACCTTTTAAGGCTTTCAATATTACCTTGCCCACAAACGCCTCATTCAATTAAATATTAGTCATATTACGGTGCTTAGACCAAGGACTAAACAATCTTACACATGATTGAGCGGGAGACTTTGCTCTTGAACAAATTACCTCAATATTTGAATACCTCAGCAAAAGCAGTTTTTGGACATTATAGCAGCAGTGGAACTGGTAGCTACTTGCAGCCACAGCAGCAATCACCCTAACTCATTCCATCCAAACTGCCCAAACCATGTATGGCTATTTTCAAAATATTACTTCTGAGCTCTTAACTCAAACATATTGATAAGGAAACTTTAGCTTGACACCCTCGAAGCAGCTATCAGATGGCTCAGCAAATATCAGCAAGCTCTTTGGACACATAGTAGTCTGAGCTATGATGCTGGTTACCATTTCATGGGCATCACTCCAATTCCATTTATCATGCTGAATCCTGGGGCGAAGTCCAGCATATGCTCCATGGTGCTTTTCATGGTGATCTCAATATATGAGGGCATTGGGCAGAGGTATGTATGAGACAGATATACAGAGGTAAGGAACTTTTGGAGTTGCAGGCTCAACACTTCGTGGAATGAGTGTTAGTGATTAAAAGTTAGCCTATAGGGCCACAGGTCCAAGTAAGGTAAAAATACATTGCCTTAAGGAATGAATGCTCTGTCCTTTATCCTCCTTACACTCTGATCTATTACTTAGATTGGCTCTGAGGTCAGTCATGTAACAGACCACCTTAACCTTACCCTGTAAGGTTAAAACAATATATTGTTTTATTAAATTATTTATTACTGATCTAAATTATAATTTCACCATTATTGTGTAGTATGGCATTTCAATTACCTTATTTTCTTGAATACATTAGAACAAAGATATTATTTTATATAGCAGGTACAAATGACCCTCGTACCTTGAAATGTGTGGTTCCACATAGGATCATAAGATGATAATGTTAGTTTTAGGCACTCTTGTCAAACTCCAAAATTTCATAGAAGGAGAAACTATGATTTAGAGTACAAATGGATTTTACTCACATCTTTCTATTGGAACCTAGAAATTATGTAACCGAATTGTCTTAAAGATTTTTTTCCCATTTTCATCTTTTTTTTTATGAAACTAAAGGAAGTAGCATATACTCATTATAAAAAACAATACTCAAATAGGAAAGGAAGAAGCCTGCTTTTACTACCTCCTTAAATTTAGCTTGGTCCCCTGAGCTAATTCTGGATCTACCTGCCCTCTCAGACCTTTTTAATGAGCTCACAAATCCTTTCCTACCTTAATGTCATGCTCACAGCACAACATTAAGCATGAGAAACTGGTTTTAATGTCTTAGAAAGTGAAACAGCCAGGATTGGTAACCAAGTGTTTGACTGTCAGCTAATACACGCAGTTCCTCCTGTCCTTGTAGATCATGCTGCTCTCTGTGTTCTGTTTTTCCATCATTTTCCTTACTGCAGTTACCTTTCTCCATTTTATTCTGGCCTCTGTTTCCTGCTTACAATACATATCCCCTAGAAGTTTACCAAGATCTTTGTTAGGAACTACAGTAGGTACAGGAACAACATGTGCTACTGTTACTTTTAAAGACACAAGTAACCCTATCACTTCTGGTCTCAGTTGAATCACTCTAGTGTTTTATGATGGACATTTTTTGAACAATTCGATGCTTGTCACATTACAGAACTCAACATTGTCTAGGGAAAACCTAAATTGTTTTGAAGTCATGTGTGAACATATCCCTACAGCTTTTTCCAAATTCTATGACCCTCTTCCAGCTTATAGTAGAGAAATTTCATCAGCCTCAGGCTTGTTTTTGGTTCTTCCTCATCTTCTAGATTTGAACCATTGACATGTCCCAGAACTAAGTTCTTGGACCTCCTCTCTTCTTTACTCACAGTCACTCCCTTACTGATGACACTGAATCTTACCATCATTAATACCACCAATCGATGAGTTCTAAATTTCTATCCCCAGCCTGGATTCCTCTTTAAGTTCTAAACTCATGTGACCAGCTGTCTGTCTACTTAATGTCACCATTTGGATGTCTACTTGACATTTCATCTCCACTTGTTTAAACCTCAACTCTAAACTTCTCCTCTTTCATGAATCCCTATTCCATTAAACTATAATTCTATTCTTCCAGTTCCTCAAGTTTTAAACTTTGGAACCATTTTTGAATCTCCTTCTTAAAACCTTACATTAGATTCATCAACATACTGCATTTGTTCTACCTTCAAAATCTATTCAGAATCTAAGTAGTTTTCTTCAACTCCATCACTAATACCCTGGTCTCACCACCACAAGCATGGCTGGCCAAGATCTTATTGTGTGTTGTCTGAGCCCTTCCCTCACCACCACCTCCGCCATTTATGGAGCTTCAGAACCTAGTCCCTCTCTGCTGCCACATCTAATTTCCAATCTCCTTCAACTGACTTCCATGCATATTGACATTAGCTTAGTGCTTTCCACTCCTCTCTCAAAATATACTCTGGTTTCTCTTCAGATTGTATAAATCTTTCACCAATTATTCCTCTCTCAAGGTTGGCTACAATACAAAACTTAGATGGTCTGGAATTGAAAGAACTAAGTATATGTAACACCTTCATCACCTACCAGTTCCATACCAAAGCCATTTAAGCACTCTAAATTTCAAATCTAAAATATATGAATAACAATACTATTTGTTCTATAAGGCAAATGTAAAATTTTATTAAATATATGGAAGTCATTTGGAAAAATCAAGTTCTAGAAAATATTTAGTACTCATTATAATCTAATCCTATCTACTCAAACACATCACAAATCTATTTGTGAAGCATTTCCAAAGCAAACTAGTAGAGAATATTTCTTTCTTCTAATCCCTATGGCCATTTGTTGAAAAGATAACATTCTACTTTATATTAACTTGTGTATTTGTCCTGAAGAATTATTTTAATACTGTAATGCTGTTTAATTTTTTGGAATTTTATAAAATATTTTGTGAAACTGACCTTACTCTGTATTTTTATCATAACTATTTATATACTTGTTCCATTCTCCTGATCAGACTTATTTCACCACAGGACAAGATACTCAATACAAAATACTTTTTAACTCCTCACATAGTCAGTCTACAGGTGCATTTTTATAGCTGATGTGGTTATCTGGATACAATGGACAGGGAAAAACTCATGCTTCTCATATTGAAATAAAGATCTATTTTGGCCCTAACTGAAAGAGCATTATGCCATGAGCCAAAAAATTGAATAAAATTGTGGCATGATGGTCTTTTAATAGAAACATTACGTATTATACACTTAAATATTAATTTATTCAAAACTTTGGTCATGAGTGACATCTTCATAAGGAGAAACACCAATTTGTATGTTAGGCAGTTTAAACTTCCTTGAGACTGCTGATATATGTGTCAAAAATCCAAACTGAACTAGACTCAAGAAAAATAATCAAGTTGTCAGAATTTTTGAGCCTGTTTTATTTCACGTTTTAGTTACAAACAATTACTGAGATAAATGTTTACTGATTTCCCTATTACAATTATGCAGAAAATAGAAAACAGCTTTTAGGGAAACTTAGAGTTTTGAAATTGAAATCTTGGAATGATTCTGATTCCTTGATGGAATGGTTTCATAGTTATGACCCTGAAAAAAAAAAAATAGGAAGCTGACAGAATGATCCTCAGTCTACTCCCCTATAAAATCACTTGGTGAGATACGGGCCTAATTCAAATAGGCAATTTACTAAAAGTGGATTAAAAAGTTAGCTAGTCATAATTTTTTCATAGATAAGCCTGAAGAAACTGCAATAATTAATCTAAAAACTAATAAATATACCTTATTTTCTTTCTTGTAGTTCAAATAATTTCCAGCTTCTCTCCTTAATTGGTTGGCTGTCCACCATAAATTCACCATAAATTCTAGGTGCTGAATTATTGAAATATTCTGTATTCCCTTTTTTCTTTAGTTGGAGCTGTAGTATGAGACTGCTGTTCAAAGTGTTTGGAGTAAAGCTACCTTTAAGTCCTGCCCATCTCACTTTTTACCTTTGTAACTTAGCACAAATTTTTTAACCTCTCTTTTGTCTCCATTGCCTCACTGATAAGTATTGTAAAATTATCTACCTCATAAGATTATTATGAATATTAGAATTAATATTTTCACATACTCTATTAAAACAACCTGAACTATAATGCTATAATAGGACTATAATCCTAATCCTAATATTAATTTTAATTAATTATGGGGGTTAGCAATTTTCTTAAAGAGCCAGAAAATAAATATCTTAGGCTTTCAAGAGGCTCGTGTTATCTCTAGTGGCCACAACTGCTCAGCTCCACTGTGCTAGCATGAAAAACAACCATGGAGGAGAAGCAAAACAGTGTGCATTGCTGTATTGCAATAAAACTTTATTTATAAAATGTTTCTTTACAAAAACAAGCATAGGGACTTAGTTTGCTGATATCTAAACTCCAGTGTATATAAAATCATTCTTATGCTACAAATCAACTGGAACACTATCACTCTAAAAGGACCAGCAGTATCATTCCTAGAATATACTGATGATATCTGCCTCCCTGGACATTTTCAGATGTCTCAGTGAGTGACTCCTGGGAAATGAGTCAGAAAAGTGACTGATAATTGTTATCAAAAACAGATTCAGAATCATGTTTAACAAACTTAGATATCCTTTCTTCACTTCAGTCCTCAATCCCAGGCATTTCCAATATTTATCCAACATTTAATTTTTAAAATATTTAAAAATATTTAGTTTAAATATTTAATTAATTTTAAATGTTTAATTAAATATTTCTATTATTTAATTACTCTACCCTATCTCGAAGTTGAATGTGATACTAATTTCAAGAAAATTTCACCTGCTTACAAGTGGGGGCAGGGCAACATTTAAGTCCAGACAGAGATCTCAGACAGAGGAGATCAGAGTTGGAAGGCAATGACAAGAAGAAATATGACAAGGTAAGTGTGGCCCAGGAAATGAGAATTAAATTGGACTACAGAAGGTCACAATAAATAACAAGAATTTAGTACACCAAATCCCTTGAGAATTGAGACATTGGAGACAAGAATAAAAGAAAGTAAAATAAGACCATGCTTCATTTGAAGAGGCCACTATTTAAATTTTTATTCAATTAAATCCAACAAATTAAATTTAAGTTTTAATGGCTTTATTGAGTAAAATCAATGTACAATAGACTGTGGTCTTTTTAAAGTGTAAAATTTGATTAGTTTATATAGATTCATAAAACCATCAACAAAATCAGAATAATTAATCTACTCATCATTTGCAAAAATCTTCTTAGGGACTTTTACAGTTCCTTCCTACATCCTCTCTCTGCACTTTGTCCCATTCCCAAGGAGACATCTGCAAGTGTCATGTTGGATTTATTTTCATCAAGATTGCTGTTTTAAATTTCATCTACATTGCTGCATATGTTAGTTTTCCCCTTTTTATTGCACAGATTTCCTACAATTTGATAACCATTCACCAATGGATGGGCAACTCTGTTATTTCCAATTTGGATTATTACAAATAAAACTTTTATGAGCAGTCACATTAAATATTTGTATAGACATGTGCTTTTGTTTCTCTAGAGTTAAAGCATAGAGGTAGACTAGCTGGGTCACATAGTAATTATAGGATATGACTGAATTCTTTAGGAACTGCTAAATAGTTTTTACAAAGTTGTATAATTTTATATTTCTGCACTGCTGGATCAGTGTTCCAGTAACTCCATCAACTATTCATATGATCAGGCATTTTGAGGAGTATCAGTCAGTTACCTTGTAGATTGCTTTTCAATTTGCTGGATGGCCTATCTAATTTCAGACATTTTAATAGATGTACAGTGGGATCTTGTGACTTTAATTTGCATTCTCCTCATGACTAATAAAGTTGAGTTTGTTTCCATATGTTTATTTGCTATTCGTTTCTCTGTATGGTGAAATCACTGTCCAAATATCTTGCTCATTTTAATTGAAGTGTTAATTTTATGATGCTTTTTAAGTTGCAGATATGAGTCTTTATCATTGATGTAATTTAAGGTAATTTTTCCCAATTGGTGGCTGATCTTTTCATTGTGAAATATTTTTAAAATAAAAATACTTTTCATTATAAAATAAAACAACAAGGAAGTTTCATGAATTAAGTAATTGATTCTGTGATAAATAAATCCACGACTGGAAATGTTGTAAAAATTACAGTTTTCCATAGAATTGTATAAGGGCTCTGTTTTCATTGTATCTCCTCTAACTCCTCCTCTTCCCCACCAGTATTTATGAAGTAACCATTGTGGGAAAAATATGCTATATGTCATATTGAGAAACAACCCTCACAGAACTGATAACAAAAACTAAGAGAGATAGTATATTGCCAAGATCAAATTAATCAAGAAAAGGACAGAAAGTGAATTCAAAAGCAGGAGACCTGCACATAAGTAGGTTTAGAGCAATGAGAAAATACACAATTTTCCAGGAATCCTGAGTTAATCACATTACCAGACTTCAGAATCACTGGTTGGAACAATAATCAATGTAAAATTATATACACATGCAAGTTCTCCCAAAACATTGAGGAAAATATTTCCTTGAAAAAATGAACTTTAACTGCAATAGTCTTTAACCCTAGACTATAAAAAGTAGAGACAAACTTGAGTATAAATTACTACAGATCTTTTTAAAAAGACTGTATGAAAAAAATTCCAGGCCAATGCAATATATATGCAAAATTCTAAATAATGTATTAGCAAAAAGTAGCTAATGTTTATTAAAAGTAGAGCACAGAAAGACCAAATGAGGTTTTTCCCAGGAGTACAATAGAAAATGCATTTTAATTTAATACAAAAGACACCATATATTTAAAGTGCTGAGTTTGGAAACAGGTATACCCCTCAAATTCTGCACCATACAAAGGTAACAATCTATGCCAAAATCCTTGCCATCATCTCTAAAAGTTCCCTTCTGCCAACTTGTTATTATTATCATTTGTGCAATAAGAACATTGAACACTCACCCTCTTGGAAAAATTTTAAGTATGTAACTAATCACTTTCTCCAAAGTATATTTTGAAGAGCAGAAGTTCTTGATTTTGATAAAGTGGAATGTATCAATCTGCATTATGTGAGGTACTCAATGGAACATATGTATCAAAATTTCTTTTGTAATAAAAGTATATATACATTCTCTGCTGAGTTGTCTTTGCAACTTTATTGAAAATAAGCAGAGATATAAATATGGGTCTTTTTCTACATTTGCTGCTCTATCCCACTATTATATTTCTCTCCTTTGATGTCAAAAACTGGTCTGCCTTGAGTACTGCACCTTTAAAATAAGTTTTAAAGGTGCAAGTTTAAGTCCTCCAACTTTCTTCTTTTATGAGATTGTTTTGGACATTCTAGGAACTTTGCATTTCTACACCAAATTATGTTGTTAATTTTTACAAAAAATCATGCTGAGTATATGACTGGAATTATTTAGAATTTATAGATTAAATTAGGGACGATTGTCCTTAACTCATAAGAGAACTGAATTTTCCAATTCATCAACAATGTATAACTTTTCATTAATTTAGGCCTTTAACTATTTCTTATAAATGTAGCTTTCCATGAATTGGTCTTACACACATTTTGACAGATTATTTCTAAGTATTTTGTATTTAATACAATTATAAATGGCATCATTTTATGTTAATGTCAATTTCTGATTTCACAAATGAAATGAATTTTTATATGACCATGTATCCTGTAATATGCTGAGCTTACTTATCTGTTCTTGTAGCTTTTCTTTTTTTGAAATTCTAGTGGAGTTCCAGATAGACAATCATACTAACTCCAGATAGTTTTTATGTTTTGAAATTTTGTTTTATTTTTTCATAAAAGAAAAAAATCAATTTATCAAATAGACAGGATTTCTTACCTGTTTCTTCTCAACTGAGTTTTGGTTTCCATCTTTCAAAGAAATTGTACATTTCATTAAATATAGAATAAATGTAGAATATATTGCACAAAGTTGTTCAGAATATCCTTCTATAACGATTTGACCATCTGTAGAACCGGTAATGATTCCACTGCCTTTATATTAAATATTGCTGATTTATGTTTACTTTTTTCAATTTGGCTACAGACTTAACAATTTTATTAGTCTCAAAAAATCATTTTTTCATTTCACTGATAGTCTAACGTTTTTTCTACTTCATTCATTTATGTTCTAATTTTTTATATTTATTCTTGATTTATCTATCTCTAGTTTCTCATACTGGTACCTGAGGTCATATATTCGGACCTTTTTTCTTTTATACTGCAAGTATTTCAAGGTATAAATTTCCTCTTCTGGAAGGCATGCCATGAAGGAATGAGGCTTGCATTTTGCATAACACACCCCCAATATTGACATGTTGTGCTTTTATTTTTATGCAGTTCAAAACATTTTCTCATTTCTCTTTTGATTTCTTCTTTGGCCCATAGGTTATGAAGTGCTATTTAGTTTCCAGATATTTGGAATTTTACTGAAATATTTGTTATTGATTCATATTACTATTGCAAGAGAATATAGTTTTTCCATTTCCCCCATCTATGTCTACTGGTAGTTTCCTTTATTTGTATCTACTTTTAATTTAATTAGCCTAAAGATATTGCTCCACTGTATACTAGTTTACATTGTTCACAACAAGAAATCTGTGGTCATTCTTTGCTCTTCCATCCATAGCTCCTTTGTACGTTCCTCTGTAATGAATTCTTTCCTCTAGCTGCATATAATATTTCTTCTTTATTAGTAGATTTAAACAATTTTATTTTGATGTGACATAGTGTAATTTTTTCACATTTCTTGTGCTGAGGAGTTGTTGAAATTATTAGTTTACCTATTATTTCTTCAAATTATTTTCATTTTTCCCCCCTGCTCAAATCTATCTCTGCTGCAGGACTTCTAAGTATTTGTATATTAAACAAGCTGAGATTGCACTACTCATTACTGTTCTGTTTTGCCATTTTAGGTATTACATTTTTTAATTTGTTAATCTTTTTTTCTGCAGTGTCTAACCTGTTGGTAATACCATCCAACATATGTTTCACCTCAGAGATTCTATTCTTCATCTCTAAAAAACAATGAAATACTATTTAATAATTATGACATAATTATCTACTAATTCTATCACATATTTCATTTCTGAGACATATTTGATTGATTTTTCTTCACAGTGAGAATCATATTTTCATGCTTCTTTATAATCCTGGCACTTATTTTTAGATTTTTTTTCTAGTACTGTGCATCAAATCCAGAGTCTTACACATACTAGTTAAGTACTTTACCATAAGATATACCCACAGCACAAAATACCTTGTATTATAAAGACAATGTAATATCAGGGGAAATTTTATTAAAAGATTAATAAATCTATTATTCCATTATTCTATTTTTCTACTGTTTTTCTATTTTCTCATAGTTTCCACATCCATACATACTTTGCATAATTCATATAATAGAACTATCTTCATTATTGCCCATAAATATTCAGATACAAAAAGGTATGGGAGGCAAAGTCCTTATCTGCATGTCTGTCTCACTTTTACACTTGTAACTGAAGCATTTATTCAAATTAATATTTCTGTGTTATCATTTTAGATTGCATATAGCCTTTATCATTATTTTTTGTCTTAAGCATTTTGAGGTTTAATAAATTTAAAAGTAACCTATGTTCACTTTTACAATAAAAGTTATATAATCTAATTCCTCAAGTAACAATTATTGACAACCTTGGTATGCACCTTTTCATATCTTTTTTAATTTCTTTTTCTATCATTTGTATGTAAATAATGTAAAAACAAATATATGCCTTTTATTTGTGGTTTTGGGGAAACATTTTTCTTTTCATTTAATGGACCATGAATGTCTTATGAGACCAATATAAGTATGCTTAATGAATTTTTTTAAATATCTTCATCATATTGTTCACTAAGAATGTAAGATATATGAGTCAACTCTTTTCTTAATGATGCACAATTCCATTATTTCTATCTTTTTGCCTCTTCTAACAGTGCTGCGATACTGACTGAATCCCAGACAATACTGACTAAGCTTTAACTTGTTGATTGCTGGATATTTTTATATTTTAATAAATATCCTTAAGTACTGCTCTGGAAAGCAGTTACATGCATCTTTTCTGGCATTTATTCTAGCTCTGTTAAGTGAGAACAAAGCAGTGTTTGGTTTAAGGCTGTTTCCCCCATTACTGATAACCTGATAATCAGTGAAAGAGTAGCATTACTTCCTGCTTTGTGTGAGCTTGGAAGAAGACTTTCTCCTCTTATCTTTGTGGGTGGTTATCTCCTCATCCTGGCTTAGTCTTCTCATGTACATGCTCTAATTAGTCCTCAATTGAACTTTCAGGCTGGATGCTTTACTGAATACAATGTGGAAATTCTCTGCAGTTCTCCAGTGTTCTTTCTATGTACAAATTTCTCCCTTCTGCTACTTTGTCCTGCAAATTCTAGCTGCCTTGGACCCCTAGAATTGCTAACTATATCTCAACACAGGGATATGTCTGGTTTCTGCCTGAATTACTCCTTCTCATTCTACATACAGTGAGCAGAGCAATCATAGGGCTCATCTCATTCATTTCTCATTTTCCAGAGATCCTTGTCTTCTGTTGTTTGACACTCAATGTCTTGGGGACAATTATTCCATGTACTCTGTCCACTTTCTTAATTGTTTTAAACATAGTGATTAATGTGTTCCTGTTACTCAATCCTGTCTAGCAGAAATTAACATAGCTTGAAATTATTAAGATTTTATTCAGTCCCCTATCAAGAAATTTAATAACTCGATTTAAATCAAATTTCTTTTAGGTAGTAAAGACTCAATTAGGAAATTTTACCAAAGAAGCAGTTTAAAATTTATTGTTCTCTGGAAGTTCACAAGGCTAACATGTGATAGTGTCACTCAAAAACTTACTATAAGCACAACTGCTCACTAATGCCTCAAAATGGCAAGCACAGTTAGAATTTGTGGTAAGGAAGAGAGCTGAAGAAAATATCTTGAAAATTAAATTTCTCAATGTAAGGTTAAAATATTTTTTTTAAAAAAATCTCTATAACTACAACCCAAACGAATGCTAAGAATGACTGCATATACTGCATTTAACAACTCAAGAAATGTAAAATTTAAAAGGCAAGAGAATCGAAGGCACCCACAGACTGTGAGCCTCCCCCAAAACAAAAAGTGTTACTCTTAGAGCTGTTTTCTCAACTTCCTAGTTTCTTTGTTTCACGTGCATTTATGATCTTTCACGTTAATGAATATCATGTTAATAGCTTCAAATAGTTACCCAGCAAAAAGCATTTATGCTTTTCTAAAAAAAGACATGACACAATGGGTAAATCAAAGAAATCAATAGCATATCCTGAGGAAGCTAGTTAAACAGGGAATGACACTTTGTGGGTCACTGAATGACCTTTTAAATTAACTTCCATTCACATAATATGTCACCACTACCAACGTTACCAATTTTCATAATCTGCTCCAAATAGGTTTACATGATCACTGAAATCAGTTTAATATTTTAGAATTAGCACTGCAGTACATCCTGTGGGGAATTTAGGGTCATAATCTCTAACAGTACATTCAGAGCTACATTTCCACAAATTAAAGAATGAGATTTCCTTTGAATCCATGTAACTAGAAGGTAATAATGGATATTTTTGAATGAATGTACAAATTAACTGAGGTAAACATAGTAGTATTAAAAGTTTCAATAATTATGGGAGTAAAAGTTAAAGAATTTTATTTTTTGTTAAATAATGAAAATAAAAAATAAAACCCTTATTTATGTTATTCAAAAGGTTGAAGAGATTCAGTAGTAGCAACTCTTCTGTTTTTTAATATCAGTAATACAGGATGCATTAAATACCAAGGAATGTAGAAACGTATCTCCAAATCAACTCCCTGGCAAGTTTCAGGAAAGCCTAATCTAGCCCTTTCAACACGATTAGAGAGTGCTCAGATCTGCCTGAAGGCAGCAAGTCAGCACAGGGAACCTGCGGCACCACTTCATTTAAGTATTTTTCCCTGAAGTATCTTCCCTTCCTTTAGAAATTACGTGGATAGCTTAACATCTAAACGAATGTTCTTCCCCCTTGAAATCTGAACCGAATACTTTCAAGTGAAGGTCACAAAAATGCTTAAATTTACAATGAAGTCAACACATAAACGAAGAAATTCGTGGATTTATCCTGCAGGTATAGAACTCATGAGTATTCTAAAAATATCACCTTTAACAAATGGGGTTTGATCATAATGAAATTCCCATGTTAACTAAATTAGATACATGGTATATTCTCTTGGAAGATCTTCTGGTTTTATTTAATATGCAATGATAAAGTTTCAAATAAGTTATTTAAATATTACACGTTTCAAGTTGTGTAAGAAAAAGCCTTCATGATGTTTAAACATATTTTTAAAAATAGTTGCCTCTGCCAGAATGACATACTAGGTACTGGAGTTAACCTTCCTATAGAACTAAAACATTAGATAAAATATTTTCAAAACCCTTTGAATGAATCAATAAATGACAGAGGACCAAAAAATACTTATGGTTGAGAATATAAGGGATCCAGAATGATGAACAGACGACTAAATGTAGCTTTTGACTGGGGGCCATTGCCCAGCTTGGTTGACATGGCTATTGAATTGTACTGCCCTATAAGCTTTAAAGGACAGGAGACACAGTTTGAGGCATGCCAAGGGTAAAAACTCTAATATAATAATCCAACAAAATGCTGAGACCGCAACATATAATGAAGACTGAAAATTACACTCATACCATCCCAGGTACATGCATAAAAAGTGAGCTTTCTGGAAGCTTGAAACTTAAGTAAGGGAGAACAAAGCAAATACCATTTGAAGCTGTAATGGACCCATTCCTGTGGAGTTGTCCTCTGCCTCTTCCTCCTTTTCTTATTCTATAAGTTTATCATTCCCTAATCCTTTTGCAAGTATTGTTCCCTCTCTTCTGCCCAGCATTCTAAGTTCTAAAGAGAACCCTCACCTAAACAGTGAAGATGTTAACTGGTAAACCTTCTTTCAGATTCATAGAACCCTAGAACTCTGATTACCCTTGTAATGTCCCACCTTAGTTTTGAGTTCCATGCATCAACTAACACAAAGCTTGTAAACTGATGTGAGGTTTAACTTGAACAAAAGTAAAATGTCTGTCTAAAAAGAATTTTAGGAGCTGGAGCTAGCCCAAGGAGGTTGAGATCCATTGTAATGTTCTGGGAAATGAAGGGAAGAAACATGCGCTGAATGACAAAGATTCCAGTTAGGACACAGCCTTTCTACCCTGTTTCTCCTTTTCTTCCCTATAAAAGTTGTCTGCATCCTCGACCCCCACTCCCTGCTCAAGATGGAGGTCTGAGATCAACAGACCTCTATCTTCTCAAGATCCTATCCCTTGAATAAACCTGTTCCTTCTTATTGACTCTTGTCTCCCATGTAGTGACCTTTAAGTAGAAGACAGCCCAGACTTTAATCTACTAACAGGACCTTACAAGCTGAAACTATTCCCAAACTAGGCTTGCACTTGGAACTGATATAACTATGCCAGCCCAGTATATTCAAGTAGAGAATTTAGTTTAAGGTGGTCCTTAACAATTAGTACTTTCAGATATTCAGCAGAAACAAAGAAAAATCTTCTCAAATTCATTAAAGAAGCAACCAATTCCAATCTTCTACAAATTATTAAGAGTATTTATGAGGCTAACACAGTTTGCATGGCAAAATTCAGCAAGAACAATAAAAGTAAGAAAATTTAAAACCAATTTACCTGGTGATGAACATAGAAACAAAAATCCCAAAGCATCAAAAGCTGACCAGCCATATTAAAAAATAATAGATTATGCTCATCCCAAGAATGCAGAAACTAGGTGAATGTTATGGTCAAGATTCAGAATGTCACCTCATTATGGCTTATATCTTGATGAAGTCCCAAAGTCTAATGTGCTCATAGAGGGGCTTTTCAGAGGTGGCTGGATCTAAGGTGTCCATATGAATTGAGGATTATAATAACTAAATTAGTTTAGCCTAGTTCTGGTTGTAGATAATGGAAGCCCCACTCTGGGTGTGGGTGGCACCAATCAATAGGTTTGTAGCCTGGATAAAATATAAAGGGATATAAAGAAGGTAGGCTTACTGCTTATTGCTTCCTGCCTGACATGCTATGGACTGTTTCTCCTCTCTCATGCCCCTCTGCCATGCCATGCTGACTATGGACTGAAACCTCTCCAAAACCTCTGTGAGCTAAAATAAACCTTCAACTTTGGGTGTCGAGTATTTTGTTTCAGTAATGAAAACATAACTAAGACACCTCCCAAGTGCTCTCGTGTTCAGAGATTGGCTTTTGAATGGTAATTGAATCACAGTTGCACTATATTCATCAGTGGATTAATCCACTGAAGAGTTCAGAGTTAGATGTGCCATTAGGAGGTGCTTGATGTTATGGATTAGATCAAGAATGATCCCCCAAAGGTGGGGCACTTGGAAGGAGATTAGATCATGAGGGTGCTATGGATGGCTGACTTGAGTTATGAGGCAGTGTCTGGTCAGAAGAGGCAGGTCACTGGAGGTGTGACTGAGCAGTGTGTATGTCCTTCCCTAGCTTCTTACTTCTCTCTGTACTTCCTGCTCATCATGATGTGAGCAGCCTTCCTCCTCTCAGACAGTCCCAATATGGCACCTCTGCCTTAAAACCAGCAGATCATGGCCTATAAATAGGACTCAAAATGAACCTCTCCTCCTTTAAGTTGTACGTTAGGTATTGTGTCCCAGTCATGAGAAAAGGACTGAGACACCCGATCAGAAGAGATGTGTCAGTAGGGATGCAACTTGGAAGATGCTGTCTCCCTCCCTGCCTTTTCCCTTTATCCTCTGCTTCTTGAGCTCTGTGACATGAGCCAGGTCCTTCTACCATGATGTTCTGCCTTGGCACTGGCCAAAGACACTGGAACTGTGAGCCATGCCATCTTGTTTACTATACTTTCATGCAGAAAGTTAAAGTATCTGTTGCTTTTTTTCTCCTGGGAGTTATTGAAATCTTTTCAGGAAGGTAACACACATTATTTGTATCCTCTACATAAAATCCTGAAATATATCAGAATATCTTGGTTGTATTCATTGACATCTTACAGAGTATCAGCTTACCCAGACCATGTGCATTTAATCTTTACATTTTATAAACTAGGTATCACTATCCCTATATTACAAATGAAAGGACTTCAGTTCAGAGGCATTATAAGTAGATCAAGTTAACATAATAAAACACTAAGAGCCAAGACTTGTAAGTAGGTCTACACAATATCCAGCACTCTAGATTAAATAACACTTGCTTTGATTCAGGCTACTAATTTCTATTGGACTTCATTCTTTTCTACTATGAAACCTCAAAGAATAAAACTGACATTGGAAATTATTTCAGAATTTTATTTTTCTGCTAAAAAGTATATTATACATAAAATAAGTAAAATGTGACAAAAACAGTAATTCTTTACTAGACAAATCAGAAAACTGTAGATTTATGAATTTGAGTTTTATGGAGATAATTTAAAATGTACACCTGTGTGATGTGGGAGACCATTTTCAAGGATATATACAAATGATTGACTGATTTAAGAATATAGCTGTTAAGGTGTCATGCATTTCATAAAATGCTTTATGCCAGAAAACTTTCCTAGAGTTTTCTTGCCTTTGGCTCTTGTGCTCTTCATTATGGACACTGACCTCAAACTTGAGAGAATTGCATCTTCCATATCTTCTAGCCATGTTTTCTTCACCTACTCATCTCTCCTGCGAAATAAAGCCAGCTGAGCAACTTTCAACTCTGATAGTAATGTGACGCTAACATGCTCTGATAAGCACATAGGCTTTACCCACATTCCATTCCACTCTTTTGCCACTTTATTTTTTCCTGATGAACTGAGGCGATACAAGAGGATGGGAGATTAGGCATAAGTAGTTTTCAAGGATAATTTTGACAAGGAAATCATCAAGGAACCTCAGAGACTATTGCAGCTGCAGCCTGGTAGCTGTCAAGATTTGGCTGGAACATTGAACCTTAGCAAGAGTCATTTCAGGAGAACCTTGAACATGTTTGCTTTCCTCTCAGTGGACAGGATAGCCCACTAGTCCTCCAACTTCCTGATACCACTTCAGAGCAGTTCTCGCTTGCAGTGTCAAAAACATTAGGATCCAGAAAGTGTTTAGGCTTGATCAGATTTAGACATTTCCAAGCCTTGGAGACCAAGACATTGCAAAGGCAAGCAGTACTCCCAGGTTACACACAAACGCAGCAGCAGAGGCAGCACTGGAATTTACATTTCTTGACTACCAGCCCAGTTTGTTTGCCAGTTGACATATCACTACCCAGGTAGGTTTATTTAAAGAAAGTAAAACATATTTACTTTCCAAAGCCACAGTAGGACAGAATAAGTAAAAAGAACAGTATTTCATTCCATTTATCCTTTGTTTCTACTTTTCCTGTCCTGCAAACAAAGAATTCATTTAAGAGTAAGAATATATGTAAAATAGAAATATACTCTATTAGATAATTTGGGAAAAAAATGAAAATTTCTTTTTTTTTTTTTAGTACAGGGAATTCAACTCAGGACCTGTGCTTGCAAGGCAGCCAGGGTGCCACTGAGCTATATCGCTGGCCCAAAAAATGACAATTTCAAAATCAAGCTGTTTAAGAAAAAGCAAATGGAAACCATGAATGCTAATACAGGCTATTTCTAAATAATTGCATAAGTTATTATTGGTTACATACCATCCCAGTCCACTGCCGAGTATCAAATCCACAAAGTACTTACTTAAAAGTTGTTACGTTACCCATAAAGCTTTATTCTTCATATATCTTAAGTAAAGAAAATCTAAGGAAAAGTTTTTATAAGAACACATATTCTGGTTATTGTATTAAACTATCTATTTCAAATGCCAAATTGAAATAACTTTAGCATATAATTACACAATTAATATATAAAAAACCATTATCCATAAGCTATTACCTACTTGCAAAAGGTGAAGTGAAAATTACAGCCTTATGTCTTTTCTTATACTTCTGTAACACCAGGATTATTCCATTTTTCATTCATAGTAAGTGTTCAATAAATGTTTAATGAATTAATGAATATTTGTAACATAGAGCCATGTGCTCAAATTTAGCTCTCTGTAAACATGGAATTGTGAGTATGTAAGCTTCTCAAGTCAATCCAGATGGCAAATGAAATCTGTACCAGAAATTACTGAAAGACTATATGGCCAAGATTCTATTCACACATTAGTCAAAGTGGATTGGAAATTGTCAATATATTTTGAACATAAGAGATACATGAGCACATCGTCAAGAATAACACCTAAAATATTTATGTTCATTACCTCTATATCTTTCCAAACAGAAAAGGTCTATTTGGGGATTTTATCCTCTCAAGATTGCAAAATTGAGAGTACCCGAGAGTGAATGCATTTTTGTACATGGCAAGAAAAACTACCTTTACTCACAAATGTTTTTATAAAGATCATCTTCCCACAAATAAATAGTTACGAGTTTTTAAAATTCTATATATTTATGCTGGTATGAAAAATGATATGATGTTTGTAGAGGTACAGGCAAAGTTATGTGTATTTTACATTCATTTAATTTTTATAACACCATGAGCTTACGGGCTGAATAACTTGACAGAATAACAGTTATTATGGGAGGAAAGTCAGCATTAGAGTCCATGTACAACACATTCCAAAGCCAAAATTATCAATAAATTATTACTCTGTCTCCCTAAAACTTAAAAAAAAAAAAACTTTTGAAACCAATTTGAAAAATGTACTCATAAAAGAAAAAGAAAGGAAGAAAGAAACAGAGACAGACAGACTATGGCATCCTTTGGAGCCTAGAGTTCTGGATTCAAATCCCAATCTATCAACTAGATGATACAAGGCAAGCTGTCTTAAAACCCTTAGATGCAAGTGTCATTCGGTATAAAATGAAGATGTATTATTAGATACTTGTTTTTGAAGCATATAGTTTTGTGTATGTAGCCTCATTCCAATTTTGAGTTCCTTTACACCCGCTAAATATCTGCACCTGTTGTAATTATTTTAATCCTAGGATACATAGGAAGTATTCTCTATAATCTCCATCTTCTCTGTGTTCATTTTTGCTCACTAGTTCACCCAGCAAGCTCCTAACAGATCTCTTTCCATACACAGACACAAGGCAACACAAGGTCCCTGGTCTAGGTCATTACTTCCTCTGCCAATTCCAGGTGGTAAATCCTAATTATTCCAATCCTGCTGACTGACATCCTGCTGCCCACTCATCACTCAGGCCTGTGTATATATTGTTTGTTCTTCTGATATTAAAAAACGCACATGAAATGTATACTCTAATTCTTATACACAAGAAATGGAAGCCTGATTTACCAGATTTTGTTCTTCCTTGCTTGCCAGAGAAAAAGTACAAATGGGAAGTCTTCCTCCTAGAAAACATAGTAATTTACAAAAAGTAATATATTTTCCTCAAAGAAGTTATAATATAAGTAACAGTACATACAGAATATATTTTAGATTTGTCAGACTTGCTATTCTTAGGCAACCAGACTGGAACTGCTAGAAGTTTACCTAACTCTATTATTTGTAAAAGTTTTGAACAGTTTGACTGCAGGGCTTCTAGACAAGTTAGGGTTGAAAAACTGAAGTTATTTAAGTACCTTTGCACAGCATATTTGTTTTCTAAAAGGCATTCACACATCATTTACATACACAGTGTACACTTTTAACTACTTTCCTTACTTGCCTGCATTAAAAAGGATGTTCTTCACATCCTTTACGGGCTCATGATCACAAATTCAGTACACTCACATGGCAAATACAAAGTGTGAAACAACTCAACATGTTACACACAAAATGTCAGAACCAGTGCCAGTGAGAGGACACCAATAACTGAATTCTACCTGGATTCAATTCAACACTTCTCTTAATGGATAAGGATAGACTGCTATCACGACTTATATTCTAGAGAAAAAAATGGAGCAGCATCTCCCCTACACTATTGAGCACTGAAATATTTCATTGCAAAGCTCATCATATGCATTTCTGTTTCATGCATATCTAGGATACTTCATTTTAACTCCTCACACTTAGAGAATACTCTCTCAAAAGAGAGCAGGACCTGCACTTTGCCCCATGCAATGGAAAAGTTCTAGTCTTATTCTGCCATTACAGTAAACAGCTTGTGAAATGCAAAACCATTGAAAACAAGACACATTCTCACTAAAGCAAATCATGATGAATGAATTCCCAGGGCACAGACACTACTGCATCAACTGACAGTCTTACTCTGTACACATCGCCTGGAGAGCCAGAGTATGGGATCCGACAAAAAGATCTGGAACACAGAAACCTGGTTTCAAGTCTTACCATTTGCCTCCTCTGATGACACTCCTGTCACTGAACCTTTCTGAGTACCGGTATCCTCATGAGTCCAAAAAAAGATGACAATATACATTGGTGGGGATACAGTAAAAGACAACAGACTCTAAATTTTTTTTAAATGTAAAAATGAGAACTATGTTATACACTTGATCTTAGCCAAAAGGCTGAGAAGCAATGATGAGAATTACGTTATAATGACCTGAATCACAGAGACAATTTCTGGACATGTAGGTACATGGAACTCCAGGACCTGTTCTCTTGAATATTACCCATTTGGCTATTTTTCAGTTATTCACAGTCTAGGGAATTGAAAGGTTTTAATTTCTCTGATGTGAGGTATAGTCATGGGTTGTTGAAGGACAGGGATATGATTTGAGAAGTGTATTATTAAATGAGTTTGTTGTGCAAATATCATGAAAAGTACTTATACAAACTAAGGCAGCTATGACATCCCTAGGTGACAGTTTATAGAACAACTGTCATATATGTGGGTCTCCACTGACTAAAATGTTGTTGTGCTTATATGTTATGCTCAGGTAAGTGCAGATGATTATATATACTTAATTCTCTGAAAACACAATATGAGTGCAAAACAAAAAGTACCATAAAGCTACAACTACTAACCATTTGTGGTTAGAAAAGATTCAGGAAGAAAAATTCCAACTTTTTATGAGGTCATTTAACTGACCTAATGCCATGGAAGTTTGCAACACTGCACTAGAACCTGATTATCCTAATAAATCCACTCACAGCCCAAGCAAGAGCTTAGAAGAAGCTGATACCAGCAACCAGGGCAGGAGCCATGAGAGGTGACACTGGGGTCTGCAGTCCACTTGCTGACAGTATGACACGGACGAGAAATGTAAGGAATGAACAGACCATTCCACACTGCTACCCCTTCTTCCCTGCCTCCCCCAGTGCACCAATTAAATAGCATCCACAAGAAGCTCAGCAGCACAGAAGATATCAAATGCTGATAGAAAATCTCCAGTTTTTATCTCTGTCTCCACAATGACTCTTCCCATGGTTAAAATGGTTCAGAGTGTTAAAAACTATTGGAGTTGACGTCTTTTCGAAACACTGAGTTAAACACTTTGCACAGCACATCAACACTTATTAAAATTTGAGAAAGGTAATAAATTTGGAAGCATCTTTGACCTACTCAATGTATATATTTAATGTTTTATAATAACTAATATCCAAGGAATTTTTAATGTGATTGATAGTAAATAATTTAGTTTAAACTAAAAGCGTAAATTGCAACAGAAAAGCTGAGTAAGGCAAACACCTCCTTGGTTTGCTCTCTGGATTTCAGTTAACACCTAATTTACAATAGTTCTTAATACAACTATACAGCTGACCTCTTTAGAACAGCTTGATGGAATAAGCACATATTTTGCAAGGAGCTGACAAAACAAGCAGTTCATTAGCCCACAGTGCCTCAAAATCCAATAGTCAATATTGCATTGTCAGGGTTGAAAATGGCAAGAACTAAATAAATAAACAAGGGATTCCCCCCTCTTGCTTTCTGGGAAAGAATACATTCAGTGAAATTCATTCCATAGCTTTGCATTTAGAAAGAAATTTTTAAAAATTTTTTCTTTCCAAAATGTTATCGCTTAATAGATAACTAAAGGAAACAAACCACTAAAACTGTATTTTAAAAATCATTTTGCTGTATTGAAGGTTAGGGAGAAGATTATCCACTCCACAATTTAGAAATGAGAAGTCCACAATCAATTCCAGATCTTGGAACATTAAAAAATTCCCAGAGACTGCAAGAATCTCCCAGAAGATGAAAACCTACATCCCTAAGAATACTGTCAGGCACCTGAACACTGGCCTAGGCCCAGCCAAACTCTGAACTAAAGATGCTGCAGGTGTTATTTCTATAGTTTAGGGGAGCAATAGAGCCCCCAATATCATCACCACCACCTCCCCAGAGAACAGATGGTACCAGCAGGATGCGCAATGCCTCACTAAAGTGGATTATTTGCCTCTATCTTTTCTAAGCCTTCTTTGCAAAGCTTAGGAGGGCCCTAGTTTGAAATATTTTAAACAGATGGATCTAAGGCACTACTAAAAAAATAAGAAATGCTCTAAAATGAATGACCACCACTTGATACTATCGATCTGAGTTCCAGAAGTATTTCACGGCTAACCTCAGCAAACCGCCATTTCAGTTCCACAATGACTGAGAGGCCTGCAGGATTATTAATGTGACTATTAGTCATAAAGTTTGCAAGGAATATATTTTTAACTACAGGAGAGTGAATTTCAAGTTTACATCAAGAGAAGTTGCTAAGATATTGAAAAACAGGATCTATAAATGTACAATGAGGGAAGACAATACGGTTTTTGTAGAAGAAACTGTAAGTATATGTACCATTTATATTAGACTTTCATAGAAAAGTAAGTCATTATGAAGGCAAGAGTTAAAGCTGTTGAATTATGTCTCAACTTTAAAAAAAAATCTTTTCTAGGCTCTTACATACTAGCAATTTTATATGAGAGGAAACTTAGAGAAGGTACAGCTGAATAAGCACCTACTTTGACAAAAACAATAAAGATTCTATGCATTATTATATGAACTAGCCAGGAAGAGGGATAAAAGATTTCTGTAATGGACTATAAAAGCACAGATTAGAGAAACCGAAGAGAACACAAATAAATGTAAAGATATCTTATTCATGTATTGGAAGAATTAATATTGCTAAAGTGTCCCCACTACTGAAAGTAAAGCAGGCAGTTAATATAATCTCTATAAAAGTACCAATGTTATACTTCACTGAAAGAGAAAAAAATCCTAAAATTTGTATGGAACCACAAAAGACCTAGAAAAGTCAAAGCAACCATCAGACCAAAAAAAAAAAAAAAAAAAGGTGAGGACATCACAGAATCAAACTTTGAAGTATACCACAAACTCGAGTTATCAAAACAGCATGGTACTGTATAAAAACAGACGCAAAAACCAATAGAGAATGTAAACCCACGAACCTACAATCAAATGACTTTTGACAAAGGCTACATGAACACATATTAGAGCAAAGATACCTCTTTGATAATGGTACTAGAAAAACTGGATGTCCACATCTACAAAAATGAGACTAAATCCCCATTTCTCACCATGTAGACAATTCCACTTAAAATATTAAAAACATAAACATAAAATACAAAACTAGAAAAGTACCAGAAGAAAAAGAAAAAATACTCTGCGACACTGATCTTAGTGAGAAATTTCTTGGAAAAGAATGTAAAAGCACAGACCCCTCCCCCCCCCAAAAATAGATAAATGGAATTATGTTAAATATTTTCAAAAGCTTCTGCATAGCAAATAAGAATGAAGAGACAACATACAGAATGGGAGAAAATGTTCACAAACTATGTATCTGACAAGTTATTAAGGGTTTAATATCCAGAATATATAAAGAACTCAACAGTAAAATATTTATAACAATCCAGTTAGATTTTATGTATGCAAATCACACTATTTCTTCAAAGACAAAAAGTGGGAAGAGCTCAGTCTATGTAAAAACGAAAGGAGAGAAGAGGAGAGAAGAGGAAAAAGAAAGCTATAAATAAATTTGGCTTACTCTGAGGGAATATATTCAAGAAAAAGTAATTTATCTTTCCATACCTATTAAGAATAATTCCCATTTGTGGATCAAAATGGCCATGGGCCCTCAAGACCAGAGCTAAAGAATTACTACTGGCAAATGAAGGATGGAATATAATGCTTTATGTATCCCTTTTGCAAAAACTGTATTTTGGCCACTTCTGAGTTGGCACCAGAGGCAGGATGAGAGAAAAAAATTCAAGATCCAAGGAAAGAAAACTAAAACAGAAGAGATTGGTCAGGAGAACCAGCTCAATGAAATGCATTTTTGAAATGGGAATGTGGCAGTTTAAGGAGGCATCAACCGCAAGATAAATGTTTGGATATTTAGAATTAGGACAGAATAAAGTAGATACAGAATTAAGCATCAAGTTCTGAAATGCCATACCTAAGAGGTTGTCAGCCTTACCAGAAAAAAAAAAAAAACACCAAGGACAAAAAAAAAAAAAAAAAGATACCATAATGCTTAGAAATTATAAACTTTGGAAAATTATCCCAAACTCTAGTGTCTTGGGATCCTAGAATATTAGTTATGAAGAAAAACAAAGAGAATTTTCTAGGATGCCTAAAGTCTATTTCTAGGTAAACAGGCTCACAGATGCTCCTCAAAGGGGAAAATCAACCTTGCATTTGCTGACCCTTAGTAATACTTGGATACTTTCCAAGAAATATAAATCATTTACTCAGGATCTTCAAGGTAGAAAGTTTTTTTTCCAGGGTGCTCATGGATGTCTACAGAGAACAAGGGTGCCCCTCTGGACATTTTGCCTCCTCTATCTTCTAAGCCTCTACTCATCATCAAAAATACTAATTCAATCTATACTAGATATTATACTTTTAATTGCCTGAGCTTTCCGACTAGCCCTTCACAGACACACACACACACACACACACAAAAAAAAAAAAAAGGAAAAGGGGATGGAGTGAGGGAATGAAGCAGGGAAGGGCGGAGGATATATGTTAATGCAGTTAGTTCATCAGATGTCTGATTTTCCATGTAATCTACACAAATCTAGAAGAAGATGAATTTGTCACCTGAATCTTCCCAGACTCTTCACAGATATTAATCCTCATATTAACACTTACTGGTGTGGTGCCACAATGAAACAGGACAACTCAGCTTGTGTCCTAAGGGGAGCTCCTACAGCATCAGCTTCCAAGGTCCCCTAGGACTCTTTGGAACTCAAGGGAGTAAAAGAACTCTGACTGCATAACCATTCAGATAGCCATGTACTGTCCTCAAGAAAGTCAGCCACATTCAGTATTTCACATCTTTGTGCATGTGTATTTATACCAAATAAAGTACCTATGTTCTGCCCTAATGGACTTGGCTTTATTAATATAAATGAAGCTACATCATATTAAATTACCTGCCTTGACTTATACGAAATATCTAAGTCAAAAGTCGATCAAACATAAGGCTTCCCTCCTCTCCTATAGCTTCATGAACTTAAAATCAGAATTCTGGTGGATGTACAATTACATTCTAGCTCACACATATATTAAGCATGGCACAATTTTTAAGCATATTATAATAGAGAATATTTCTCCTTGAGTACCATGCATTTGATCTTGCTTGGAATAGAAGTTTTAGATGGGCCTACAATGGTCTATATTAGCAGTTTATAGATACTGAGGAGGTGCTGAGACCACACTACATTCCTAATGTGATAATCTGGCAATCCATCCCTATGATAAACGTTAAAAACCAGTTAGGATGTCTGCCCTCAAAGATTTGTACTTGGAAAATATGAAACTAGGTTCTTACTTCAGCCATATCAGATATAAAAGTAACTGCATCTCTTATTATTATTTGGGACTCCCTAGAATAATCTGTGGTATACAGTTCAAGGAAAGCCTTCAAACAGCCAGCTAAGAATGCAATGTAATCCTTGAATATAGCCAGAATGTGTCATCAGGAGTCCTGGAATTAAGTTCTGAATAATCTTAACAAAGGTGTTTAACCTCAGTCAACGTATGTTGTCCTGTATGTGTACCAGGAAGATTAAAAACACTAACATACTAGGCTGCGGTGAGCATCAGCTAGAACAAGGTACTCAAAAATGCTTTGAAGCCCTAAACTCATGGTGATCAGTGTAACATCCAGCCTGTGTGTAGTTTACAGAATCTTGGGTCCCTTCTGACAGAAGGCCAGGTGGGGCCCTTTATTCTGAGTCATGCCTTGAAATCTGCTACTTACATGAAATGAGCTGATCAGAGGTAGCCAAGCATGTGGAAAGCTCGTCTCTTCCGCTTTTGCATCACTTTCACAAACTTGTCCTCCCCTTTATTTCAGTGACCTTCTTTTGACTCTTGTTCCAGATTTCAATGTATTAAGGCACTTCCTGTTATTACAACTTTTGTCTTATACAGTGCCAAAAGGGAGGCACTACAATTCTGCCCACTTTATAGCCAAGATGGTAAATTACAGCTTTTCATTTCATTATATTTAAAAAGCAGGGTAGCTCATCAAAGAAGGGATCTGAGATTCTGTGCATACTTCTTAGCCTTCCACTTAGGCTATTCTGATTTTCTCTCTCACCATACTCACAATTAGACAGGTGTGATACCTCTTCTACTGGAAGATAAGGAAGAAGTAAGAGTGCTAATCTATGCAAAATTGCTGTTTTTCTTATTTTAATCTCAACAGCTATAGTCAAAAATTTATCAGTATCAAAGGGAAAAAGAAACTGAACACTACTGAAGTTTTTCCCTTGCCTTAGATGTTTACGTGCTGGGAAAATAAACATCTATACTCGAGGTATGTTGAAATACACACAGTGTGAATACCTTGTACTGTATTGATTCCTGGTTGAATCTTTCACAGGAGAACATCAAAATAGATGTTTTCCTAAACAACCCTACACATTATAGACAATTAAGTAAATAAATAAAAGTACAAATTTCATCAAATTGCAATTATTACTCAAAACTTATTTGTTACCAAAAAGTACATTTAAGGAACTACTCAGGTTAGTCAGCACTAGAGCCAGACAGGGTCTCCTTGTCCACACCTCCAGACAAGACCCAAGAAACTTGGGGTTGGATTGAGTGTTGAAGGTGAGAGAAAAGAGTCTATAAACAAACTGAATTAAGTAAGGATACTGAGTTCCAGGGGGACCATTTTCCACCGAAACACTCTGAATTTGGAGTTCCTATCCATATTGGACTTCTCTGAGGAAGATCTAATAAACTGGGCCCAAGGCACACACCCTCCTCCTCAGAGCAATTCGTCATCAAAGGTTAAAATTAACTAGGTACTTTCCAGCATTTTCCTTCGCTTGCGTACACCTCTCCTTCCTTCAGGTCCGAGAGACACAGACCACGGTTTACCTCGAAATTACAGGCACAGATCTACCAAGTGCGCAAGGCTTCCGGAGTTACACACGCAGCGGATGCTTCGCCCACTCCCTCCCTCGACCCTTCACCAAAGCTCTTGCAGTGGGGCAGCTGACAAAGGACTCTACCAACTGCACGTGCCACAGACCTCACAGCCTGTCCAAAGTTAATCCTCACTGAGTTGAGGCTCACCCCAATCACCACCCAGCAGAGGACAGCACGGGGAGCCCCCGAGGCTGACCTGCGTGGCGGCCAGCGCCGCGCGCTCGGCGAAGGAGCCGCGCTCACGTGGTGCCCGCGCTGCTCGGCTCCGACCTCGGGCGGCGGTAGGGAAGCCCCGCCCGGAGCGGAGGAGGGACCCGCAGAGGCGCCAGTCTGGAGAAAGGGAGGGGAAAGACCGCAGCGTCCCGGCCCGGCGAGAATCCCGGGCTTCGGGCAGTGTGGGTGGGACTGGGGTTCCCCGGCGTCCACAGGAAGGGAGACTCAAGTTTGGTTGGGGTAGCAACTTGGAAAAACATGTTTCAGGACAGACGCATTGGACTCCCATCTAGAAATGAGTTCTTCCAAGGTGGTCAAAATGCCCATCCAGCCTGAACGTACTCTTGAAACTACCGGCAAAAGGGGAGCAAGGGTGTCCCCAGGTAGCGAGCCCGTCCCCACCCACCTTCGGGGAGCTCGGCCCTCCGGTCTCGGACGCACGGGGGAACCGCGCCCTGGGACTGGAACGTGGGCGGCGTGGTCCCCCGTGATGCCCAGCCGGCTGAGGGCTGGGATTTAAAACCCACCGCCGCGAGTTGTGTTTACGAATCGTTTCGTTTCTGCTGGGGGAGGAGAAAGGGCAGAAACTCCAGCACATTTACTCCAACTGGAGGACGGGCGCTGGGCACCGATGCCAGGCGCAGAACTCCAGTAACTCGGCGGGGGCGCTGCCCCTCGGGTCGGGAGGGGAAGGACAGGTGGGGAGAGGAGGGAGGGCGGCGAGGGAACAGGTGAGCTCCCACCGCCACCCGTCGGCGGCCCAGCGCCGGGTCCCAACTTGGAGAGGACTTACTGGCTTTGCACGGGTCTTTGTAATCGATAGTCTCCGCCTTCTCCTCTTCATTCCCCTCAAAAGTGTAGTCATAATCGAGGCCAGCGCAGACCCACAGCTCCCCGCAGAAAACAGTGCCCAAGGCCAGCAGGCACAGGAGCATCCTTGGCGACAGTGCTTCCAGCCCCATCCTCCTCTCCCGGCGGAGCGGGAGGGGACGGACTGCGGGCCGGTGGCTGAGGCGCGGGGCCGGGGCACCGGCGCTCTGCGCCCCGCGCGGAGGCTCCTCGGCCGGACCCGGGCGCTAGGTGTCCCGAGACATGCGGGTGCGAGCGCTGCCCGGGACCCCAGCTGCAGGGGGAGCTGCGGGGACCCGCGGGCGGGCGGAGGGCAGGTGAGGAGCTCCGCTCCGGGAGGCGGGCAGGGGCGGCTGCGAGCCAACTGAGCTCAGCGGGCGGGCGCTCGCCCGGCCAGGTCGTCCTTCTGGCGGCCGAAGTTTCCGCGGTCGCGGCTCGGCTGCCCCCGAGCTCGGACCCCGCTCCGCGCACCCGCCGCTGTCAGGACCCCGCGGCCGAGCGCGAGCCGCCGCCGCCACCGCTCCGGGAACAGGAATCCGATCTGCACATCAGCACATCTGAGCTGAAAGGGGAGACCGAGGAAGGGGGTGGGGGCCAGGCACGTCTGCCGCGAGACCTTAAAAGCCTGCAGGAGCCAGAGAAGCCACTGACTGCAAGGAGAGCAAGTGCGAGGATTTAGGGATGCACTGTTTGCCTTTTCCTCCCGGCTGTCTTTTTTACCCTCTTCCTAACTTGAAAAAAAAAAAAAAATCTTCGCAGCATCTAACCCAATCACTCGCATCCTGCTTACTTATTCATACAATCAGGGTCAGGATCCGGGCCACAGCCTCCTCTCTGACTTCTTTTGATAGCCTTACACAAACAAACAGACAGGAGTGCGCTCACGATTCCATTTCTATTTTACTAAACATAAAAATGCATAAATTATGTGTGTCTGCATCCGCGAAGAGCAATTAATAGATGATGAATGTGTCAGTTGCGAGTGCCAGACCGGGGGTGGCGAGAGGCATCTGACAATTTAGCTGCAAATTTTCCCCCTTATCCCGAATAAACAGCGAGTGTGTGTTTCTTTCCTTTGCTGCTGTTAGCCTTCTTGCAGCCCCAACAAAGAGAAAAATGATCTGACCCTTCACTATTGAGGTAAGAAAATATACTACATGAAAGTCTCCTACCCCACAAAGTTTTGCTCAGAACTAAGATCCGCAGAACTGCGATTTTTAAAAAAATCCAAAATCAAGTTACAGATTGCAGCAGCAGCAGGAAATGCTAGGACTCGATGATGGGCTGGCGCTGTGGCTCACGTGGGCGCAGAAAGGGAAGTTGGATGGAATACTCGGCGAGCAAATTTTCTGTGACAGTTCTGGCCCCCAAGCCCAGAGCTGCTTGGTATCCCTAGGTTTCACTTGTTTTACTTCGGAGGAGTAGAATGTGTAAAACCTGGCAGCTGGATCCTCGGAGGTAAACCACATGTCAGCCCAGCAGACTCAAGACAAACACAGGTTGAGGGAAGTTGAGAAGGGAAAAATATCAGAGGAAATCTCTGCAAAAGCCCTGGTGTGAGCAATTCCGAGGTTTCCCCACATCTGCAAGTAGTTTCCAAAAGAGGTGAGATGACTGCTCTCCCAAGCTTCCAGGGGACTGGGGATTGAGAGTGGTTTTTTGGGGGGGGAGGAGTTAAATCTTTAGCTGTCACTTTAGCAGGGACTTGTAAAACACCTTCCGTTGCCTTTACATCTTTATTTGACAAACACAGCCTGCTTTGCTTTCCAAGTTACTACCAACCTACAGAGTTCCATGTAGAGACAAATATGACAGGAGCGCCCCCAACCTCAACACAGGTAACCCTTTGACAGGTAGAGCTAGTTGTTTGGAAATTTGACCAGCTTTTACTATGGTTGTTGCAGGAAGGTAATAAGCTAAATCTTGAAGAAGTCTCAACTATTTTCACTGTAAGCTAAAATAATAGGAAGACTGGGTGGAGCTGAACTGATCCAGTGTTCTTCCTGCAACAGGGGGACTCTCTCAGAGACCACTGCAGTGATGAGCACCCTCCTGCAGATATTAAACTTTTAACCTCCAGGACACAGAGCAGGCCACAGATTCCAAAAAGAACATATTCAGTGAGCAGGTAGAGGCGTTGCTTTTGAAATCTCTTGCTGAGTCATTCTCAAATTGCCCGTCAAAAAAATGTTTGCATAATTAATAATCGTGTTGCTCTAGGGCAGGGCTAAACAAGAGTGTGTCCTGCTTAGCCCATCTGAGAGCTCAGAAAAGACAAATTCCCTTTGGAGGATACTCTGCTTTTGAGCTGCTGACAGTGTCCCCGCTCATACTCCAGACCCTGGCAGTGTCCCTGGTTCATCAGCATGCCTGTGAACATCTCCATTCTCCATAAACCATTTGATCAACTGTGAATTTGCAAGATTTTGTACATGGAGTTTGCTTAAATAGCACTTTGCTATGGCTAGAATGAGTATATTTCATTCACTTATTCTGGAGGGGATACATCCCTATATAGGGACAACTGACTGAGTATATAATGATTCTTACTATGTTTTCCTTGCAGATTTATCTTTGCTTAGTCTCACAATTTTATCAGTTTGCAATCCAGAAAATTATAATGATTAACATAGTAGAACCTCAGATCAAAATATAGAAATGTTTCCTTATAGCTAAAATGCTTACAGAGAATAGTTACATCACAACATCCTAAGCTTTAACCCTTGATTTATTTTTAAATTTTAAAAATATTTAATCTAACTCTAAATTTATAGCAATAAAACACCTACTTTTAAACTTCATTTGTTTCTGTAGTTGCTATGATTAAAACTTAAAAGTAGATTTTGTCATGTCCATGAAAAAAACATAAATTTGAAAGAATATGCTTGTGATTAGAGAGCTTAGTATTGTTGAAGTGTATTCATAGATGTAAAAGAAATGAATTCAGTCTCCTCAGGAAAGAAGAAATCAATTCCCCCAATCAGACATATGCTAATGATGCCCTCACTTTAGTTGGCAAATGCTCTTGACCACCTTGGTACTGCAATAGTACCTTGACCCTCAGTAATAGCAGGGGATAAAGCCACCTATCATATTCAGGGCAAGAGACAAATTCTATGCCAATTGTCATATCCTGTTTGTTATCATAGTAATTACAATAAACTTGCCTTGTAAATAATGCCAGTTAGAAATGTTTATTTTCTAGTCAATATGTGAGGTTCTGGATGTGACTGTTTATGACACCAAGTAATACATGAATATAGTCCCTTCTTGTCTGTATAAGGTAGAACTTAGAAAAATTAAAATTTCATTCAGTATACAAATAAACATACTGTGCATGAATGAAACATACTCATTCCTGCTAAGTAAGTGATGCCTAAACAAATTCAAAGTGCAAACTCTTTCAAACTTCCATATGGAATAAAATGTGAGTTTCTTCCACCACCCTAGCTGCATGCCTTTCTCTGTACTAAAAACTTTTAAGCTATTAATAATAGGGTAAATAGATTGATTCCTATGAAATTTTCATATCTGTCCATCAAAAAAGCAAATATTGGCAATTTCATATTACTTCAAAGCTTTAAACAATCCTGCTCTATGTTAAACTCATTGTTCTGAATAGAATTAGATATCTCAGTCAAACACTTTCACATGAAGGGATGATTCTCTGAGCCTCAATAACTTTGACTTCTACATTTTCTTTCTTATTTTGGTTTGGTTTGGTTTTAAATTTTAGATTTTTACACTTTTTAATGTCACATTGTTTTAGATACCACCACTGTAGGATGTTCCCAATCTTGATAATCAGGATGACATTCAGTCAAAATCTGACCTTACTACTATTTCCTAACCAACACATATAATGTCATGAAAAAGTTAGCAGACGGCAATATTTGCTTTATCACAAAGGTGTGAAAGAAAGTTTTTGTTTGTATACTAGGGAAAAATCCTACTGTCCTCTGGGGTAGAATAAAAGATTAATTCTTCCTGCTGCAAAAGTTCTCAGAATCTGGTCTGAATAGAGGCCACTGAGCTAGCAGCCTGGTGATCTCTTAATACTGCATTATACTACCCTTCCTCTCTACCATACCCTCACTGTGAGGTGCAAAGTTGCCCTTTATTTTCATGGTTTTACCTCTCCTTGCTTCATGGATTAAAAAATATACAATGAACCTTTGTATAAAACATACTGTATGCTGTATTTACAATGCAATGAGAATAACAATTTCAAAAATGTAATAATCAAGTACTATCAGCTTCTTAAGAGGAAGCAATGTCCAAACTTCAACAGGCCAATTGATCAGGCCAATCCAGAACAATCACTTACCAGTTTTTGATGATCTTATGCTATTTTGAAGACAGAAAATAGGAATTAAAGTGAATGAGTCATTCGTAAACATACTACTGTCACCTCATAACCCCTACTTGTGTACTGGGTCTTTGAGGTTATGCTAATATTGCTGACAATTGTGATCAGTGGAGAATGTATGTCTGACAGTGGTCAGCAGCGTCTGACAGTGGTCAGCAGCCTCTGACCTCAGCTAAGGCCTATTCTTCCTTACACCCCAGTGCATTGTGTCCTTCCTGACTCCCTAGGCTTTATTCTAGCTACAAGTGCCTTGCATTCAAGTCATTTATCTCACAGAGGATAGAAGCCGCATCATTTCCATGCAAGAATTTCACAAAATAGTCTGTACATACTGGAGGCAAAATAAAATTTTTACTCACAAAAATTAAATCTGGTTCAATTTCACTAATTTAAATAATAGTATAATATTCCATCACTGGAAATATGTAACACTAGAATGTGAACAAAAATTAATTTTAAAAATCTATATATTTAGTATAGAAGCAGTCTCTGGTATTAGAAACTTTTAAAAATCCTCATTACTCTACTTCTTAAATGTCTTTGGACACTTATTCTTTCTTAATGTGACTTTTCTAACTTTGAAATAAAATGCTGACCTTATGTGTTAGCTTTTCATCACTATAGCAGATATCTGAGGTGATAAGTTTATAAAGAGAAAAAGCTTATTTTTGCTCACAGTTTTGGAGATTGGAGTCTGTGAATGCCTGGCTCTTTTTCTGTGGGCCTGTGGTGAGGCAGCACGTGTGGGGGGAAACCTATGGAAGAGAGCCTTTCATGCCATGGCTGGGGAAGTGAAGGAGAGAAAGAGGAAGGGCCCAGGGCCCACTGTCATAGTCAAGGGCGTGCCTTACAATGACCTGAGGACCTCCCAGTGGGCCCCACCACTTCAAAATTCAACCATGTTCTAATACTGTCCCCGAGATCTCTGACGGTCACTTAAATTCAAGTCTGCCACCTCATGTGGTTGTTCTCCAGGACCATCGTATCAAGTATTCACAATACATAGCTCAGGGCCTGGCACAGGACAGGCTCTCAGTGCCCATGTCCTCACCCCTCCTCTTGTCTATAAATGATGAATGTCTAGGGAAAATCAAATCAAACTCTTGAAAGAAACTCACTTGTGAAAGTCCTTGTGAGTGCTTATGAACTGACAAGCAAAAGCATGATTTTTTTTTTCCTTTGGGGGTGAAAAAAATGATGAATGAAGACTGACAAAGGGGAACACTTAGATCCATAACAGGACTCATTCATTTCAGAATTTCATCTCTTCTTTCTACTCACCACCCATAGACAACTAAATAATAGTGATTCCCCTCTGCTAATTCTAATAATTTACCTTTGTAAAATAAATTCCTGACAGTTTGGATTCAGCACACTAAAAATCTTTCAATGATCAGTAGATAAAAAACAATGTACCAAGATGACTCGAATTGAAAAACCTGACATTGTTTACTAACCTTTTTATATTAGCTTTTGGGTAATTGGTTGGTGTATATTTATAGCTTGCTTGACTTCATTTTTATGATGCATTGTAAAATCACCAAGTTATTTTATAACTTATTTAACTCTATTCATAATATGCAGCTGCACTTGAACACTCTTTTTTCTGTATTTCTAAACTTTCCATTATGCTCTGGGCTTAGTTCTGGGACCCAGCCAGATGCATTTTGTAAGCTGCACTGGGCTTTTAGGTGGCAATAATTAATGACCTTGGCCTTCATCTTCAGGCATCGTAACTCACTTTGGGTGACTTTTTAACTGCTAATGCAATAGTTGTGCACTATAAAATCAGCCTCCAATCAAAATTAAACATCTGAAGTGTGTTTATTTATATATTTATTACTTTTCATCTTCAAAGCATTTTAACAACATTAACTAATGGTCCCTAAAATGGGTGAATATGGTTTGTTCTCAGCTGGCAACATTAACTCTACAAATTTAAGACACTAAAGTGGCCTCAGCTCAGTGGAGATGATTTTTTTTTCCATGTTTTTCTTCTTCTTCATCTTCTGGGTAAAAGTTTCATTCAGATTTACTGTGTCACGACTAAGAAAAAAAAAGATTTTATAAACTAAATAGGGAATAGTCAGGCCAGAGAAGAATAGCAAGAGTCTCAACAGCAGGTTCTAATTATCTCGCAGGTCGGTGGAACACTAGTATATCCACACTGCTTTGCCAGTGTGCACAGGAGAGCTTGGTTATCAACAGCTAATTACTCAGGCAAGGTTTGGACCCTCAATTATCTAGCTACTTCAGTTGGGTGTGGTGTTTTAATTTTTCACCAGGGGAAAGTGCTGACATTTCTGGACAATTTCCTAGTATTCTATTTCAGTTCACATGAATTTGGTAGATTATACCAAGTTCTTTCTTACTTATTATCACTTCTCTGAAAACATCACTACTTGTGAGCTGAGGTCACAGTTCATCTGTAAGACTGAGCCGCCTATCTTGCTCCTATAAAAGAGTGACAGAGTGTTCTCTCCCACCCTCCTTTTTCTCTCACTTTCTTCAGAAGGATTTGAAAAACAACAGTTCATTCATTTGGGTTGCCAACATTAGCATAAAAATTAATTAAATCTAACAGCTAAAACAAGTCTAAGGAGGGCTTTCTTTTAAATAAACACTAATAGACAGTGTGATCAAAAAATAAGATGAATGTTTAAATTTTATTAAATTGTTATATTAAAAGACATATTGCCATTAACTGCTCTCGAAATACTCCCCCTCACTTTGAACACACCTATTGTTCTTGCCATGTTTAGAAACAGTTATTTGAGTCTTCTCAACTGAGTCTCTTTAGTTGACCTGTCATGGCTGCATCAATGCCTGAGTCCATTGGAGATGTTGACCTTTCATGGTCCTTTTGACATTGGAGAAGAACTAGAAGTTGCATGGTGCCAGATCCAGTGAATAAGGTGGATGAAAACACATTGTAATGCTTTTATTTGACAGAAATTACCGTAAGTGGTTGATCAATGAAGGGTGATCAAAAAATACAGTTAATGTTTAAATTTAAAGTTTTATTACAGTAAAAAACACACTGTCATTAATCCCCATCAAAATATTCAAAGTACTCCACCTTGCGTTGAGCTCATTTACTTCTTCATTCTTGGTAATGTGATTTTACTGCAATACATTTTTAAAAATTTAAACATTCACTGTATCTTGCAATCACCACTTTTAATTCCAAGAAGTTACAAAGATTTGAACATTTCTAGAAAACCTATAAAAAGACTTGATTCTGTTTTGTTTTCTTACTCTATAGTAACAATTGTTACAAGAAATGGAAATCATCGTATGTTTGTCTTTAAAATTAGTGCAAAGTTTATGGCTTACTCTTTTAAAATCGTCAGAACACATGCAGGGAACCTGAAGCTGTGTGCTTTCAATTACTAGTAAAACAGGAAACCAATTAGGAGAGCAATATGCAACATGTAGTAGGACATTTTAATAGCCATTTTTCTTCTAATAATACTGCATAAATCCCTCAATTCATAGAACTTGCTACCAAAGGATAAATAAAATTATCATATAACAAGAAATTCTTCATAAAATAGAGGACTAGCATGTTAGTTAATGATCTGGTTTTAGAAAAGACCATAAAGAAGTGGACCCAGTTTTTAAACTGTGTTTTTCTTACCACTCTAAATTACTTTGTTCCTAGTTAAATTAATTTTACTGCTTTGACTTCAGTCTCAGATATTTCCAATAATTTCCACAAATAAAACATATGAAAATTAATAATATGTTGATAAATTTTAGTTTAGCTAAATAAGACATTTTATTGCAAAAGTAGTTGTATTTTTTCAAATGTCTATTACTACAGAAGAAGATGATGGCTATTTTTGGATTCATAAGATAATTTGTGGCCTTTGAGATTCTATCAAAGATGAAAATTTAATTCCAGTTTTCATAATATTGATCCTTTGACCATGTTACCCATTAAGAGGTAAATTTTCAGAATGATTTCTCCACTTAATAGTTCTCCTGAGGATATACATTGGTACTTTTTATGATAATTGTGAGAGATTTTTGTATGTGTTTTTGGTGTTGTTTTGTCTTATTAATGTTCTAGCTAATATGATAAGCAAGAATTAAAAAATGAGCTTCATATCAGAGTTTGAATATTCAAAGTCCTATATAAAGTAGTTTCAAGATGAAGCTTGAAAGCTGAGATTGCTAAAAAAAAATACTAATGTATACACACAAAACCTACTGAAGTGTGTTAAGGAGGGGACCATATTAGCTCCTCTTCTAACAAAATGATTCAAAGTCCTAACAAAATATTGACGTTGTAAGTGGTGAACCTGTGATATTGACTGTAATGGTAATTAAATGTCTCTAACACTTCATAAAAGGGAGAAAATACAATATTCTAAGGCTTCTCACAACCCTAACTGTATGGAAGCAATTGCTCTGCAGAATGTTACACTGACCCTTCAGATCCTGTTTTTCTACTGGGCCTTCAAAGGCCACACAGCTCTTAATTTCAAAGAGAGAAATAGTGCAGGAGTTAAGGCACTAATTGGCCCTAATGTGCAGTAGAGCAAGGCATTTCCCAGACTGTACAGAGAATGCTTCATACAGACAAACGTTGGCAGCTGTGTCCTTGTTGGCTGGTCAGTTTTCTGACATCCTGCGACCTCTAGTGAGAACCAGAGTAGTCGGCCAATGTAAATCTCCCTGTCCAGTCTGAGTCTCTATAGGAGCTGCAGAGAACACCAACAACACCTCAGCTAGACTTATAGATTACTTTTTTCTTTTTCTAGATCACACATTAATTCATGTTTCAAAGGGTGAAAATATTTTTAAATAACTTAAAAATTTTCCCTCAAATTTGCTAAAAATTTCATTAATCATTAGGGTACCTTCCTCCACAACTCCATTACAGATAACAAGAAGTGAAAGCAAAAATGGCGAAAAGCACAACAAAAATCGGAAATGAGTTTCAGTGGAAAAAAAGTAATGTATGTCTTCTATATATTATGACTGAGTAGCAGGACAGTTAATTGACATATGCTTTACAATAAACATATTTGCAAATTTTAGAGTAATTCAATTAAACTACATTTTGGTTAACACTACAAAGACAGTTTTACATGCACTCTGGTGTTAAGATATTAAATGAATTTCAGGCCCAAACATAAATGAATAAATAAGTTCACTAAGAGATAAATAAGAATATCATCACTTAAACTCTCGATGTACATAGCATAGCACCTGGTATATTGCTCATACTGAAAAATGCACTTGTCAAAAGGATAACACATATAATGATGTGTAGTTCATTAAGGTCAGTGTTTATTTACAAACAGTAAAGTACAGGAACAAATAGATGAACAATGCATGGTCGTCACTCAGATAGAATGTACAAGCCAATAGGGTGGACAACAGGTACATTCTGACAGAATGTTGTACTGTCGCTGAGAAATACATGAAAAATTATAGATGTACTGTGAAAAATGATCACCTTCACTTCAAGAGACAAGGGAAGAATCGAAGTGTGACATAACTTAGACCTAAATAGAGAATAGAATGAAAGAGGAATAAGCAAGTGTATTTCTGTGTTCTTTGATGCTTTGTAAATTGTTTCCCATCACCATCCTTACTTTAGCTTCATTTAATCTGTAAGATAAATATGAAACACATTCTCTCTTTTGAGCTTAAGTGGTTACTAATCCCTTTTCTTGTCACACATTCAGCCTATATTTTATAACTTTCTGTACTTTAATCTTTTCATTGTCAATATGTGAATATATTAATGCATTGTGTGAACCAGGGTATCTGGTATAAATAATACATTTTTTTTTTGATACCAGGGATCGAACTTGGGACCTTCTACTTGCAAGTCAGGCGGCAGAACCACTGAGCTAAATCCCTGGCCCCTAAATAATACATTTTTTAAGAGGGTGTTTTCACTTAAACATTTATATATAGCTTTTAAATGTTTAAAACTACTGTTGTTATGGAAATTATAAATCTTATCCACACATTAAAAACTGGAGCACTCCATTCACATTCTGTAGGGCCATAACATTTAACAATGTCCCAAAACATATGTATTTAATCAAAAAATTTCTTCAGAAAAAAGTTATGACTTGTTTAGAGACTTATTATATATCTGCACATATGTATAATATACATAAAATATAGATGTTATGGATCGGGTCTAGGTGTCCCCAAAGCCTCATGCAATGGCTGAATCTAGAGTGTGTGATGCTAGAATTAAGGGTGTGTGATTACTAAACCAATACACTGATTGGTTTGGCACTGCCCTAATCCTGGTAGTTTGGATATAAGGAGCAGAAGGATGCTCTTAAATTCTCTTGTTGCTTTGCTACCTTCTGGCTGCTGCAAACTGTTTCTCCTCTGCCATGCTACCTTGCCTTGAAGTCAGCCAATTATGGACCAAACCCTCTACAAACTGTGAGCTAAATAAACACTTTCTCCTTTAACTTTGGGTGTCAAGTATTTTGTCTCAGCAACAAGAAAAGTAACTACATATACATATATATTAGTTACTTTATTAGTTATATATATTACTTATTATGTGTATATTTATACTGAATACATTCCAGAGTAGTATATTTGATTCAATTGAATCTCAATCTTTTTGAAAAGCTCTTAAAAATTGTAGGGATTATTTTTTGGGAAACAATGGCTCTAGATATTTATATATAGCAATCTATACTCACATACACATATTCCATAATATATGTAAAATGTACTACGATTATGTAACTGAGTAAAATTAGATATGTATATGCATGCAGTTATTACTATAAATAAATTTGTCTCAGATTTGAGAATGAAGGTAATTTCATTAGGTCCTAAGGATTTAATTGGATAAATTTTCCCCATATACTGATGAAATACTTCGTTATTTAATCAATCAATAAAGCACAAAATTTATTGCTTTAATCTAGCCGTGTGATTTTCTTGCTTTTATCACTTTTCCCCTCCCTGTTCCAATCCATCCTTTCTTTCCTTCCTTTCTTCTTTCCTTCCTCCTTTCGTGCCTTTCTTTTTTCTTCCTCTTTCAGCTTTAGTTTTTTTAGGTAAAGAATTCAGTGTTAATAATTCTGGAACTTTAAAAATTCCTTTGAAGTTTGTTTTTTAACTAACTGGAATTATAAGAAAAATGGGTGTGGTGATGATGATGATGATGATGTATCTGGCACTAGGGACCCAAGCCAGGAACTCCTAAACACTAGGCAACTCTCTACCACTCAGCCACACCTCAGCCCAGGGTTTACATTATTTTTGTCTCTATTATATTTAGTGGCACTGGGCATATTTCCAATTTTGCAGTTAGTAATTTTTGAGAAGCAATTTTAATTAATTAGCCAATATAATTTAACTAAACACAATGTATACAAGGAGCTCTAAAATCAAGCAATGTATTTAATATATGTTATTTGAATCTTTTAATGATACTTTATTTGCATTCATCATCAGAATCATGGCTATTTAAAATAAATCATATTTGATCATATATAATTCATTTATTTTGAAAAATAATTGAAACCCTATTAATACCTTAGATCTGCAAGTCTGGCATCTTAGCTATATACATGTTCTTTGTTTTTTCTCTTTAAGCCCCTGGCTCAGATTCACAACATGATTGAGTTCCTTAGTCACAGGTTCTTTATAACGTATGTAAGTGTTCTAAAATACTTGCACTCTGCAGCCTGCCCTTGGTGGCAACACTGATTCGCTGCGTCCCTAGATGAAAGAGTGATAGTGAAAGACTCATTCTCTCATATAACAGAAAACTAAGCAGAGACATCCATATTCTTGAATACTCGGGTTAAGTAAGCCATCATTTTATGCCATCAGCAACCTCGGTCACTCAGAAGTTCTCTGATTACTGAGCGCGAAATTGGAAACAGGTTTAATGCTATTCAAAAACTCTATGGCAGTATTTGCTGAATATTGTTATTGCATATTGCTGTATGAAAAATCTGATCCACCAAGTAAGCCAACCCTTTAAAATAAATTCAATTTTATATTATTTCCCAATTCAACTCAACCAGAACTTTGTTATGCATGCCACAGTGTAGATAGAAAGGTCATGACTGCTGACCTGATGAATTGTATGCTTTCATAATGTAGAAACAGTAACCCAGCTGATTATTTGGCTGCCATGGATACCCAAAAAGGCTAAATTATTGCAAAATGATGAATAAAAATCTTAAGTATAATTTTTTAACATAGTTGAATATTGTCTATTTTATTTTACTCATTCTTTCATGAATACAATGTTGGAAAGATTAGGGTCCATATGTTTATGAACAGTAAACCGTAATGAACAGTAAAGTTTAACTGATACTTTATAAACAACATGCTACTTGCCCTATCTCCATTCTTTAATAATTTTGTCAGCTACTTTGTTGGTTAGCTCTATAGGTAGGTATGCTCAACTTAATGGCATTCAGTTGAAAAAAGATTCTGTTTCTATCAATCTATAAAATACTACACAGCATTTGCTGTTTTGCTGTATATTACTCAAACTGCTACAAATCAAATGTTCATGCCATTTTCAAGTGCTTAGATAGTGCTATTTAGCACTTAAAATTATGAGTATTTTTCTGCTACCTTTTATGAAAATTTCTGAGGGCAAAGTGCTCTAATTGCTAAGGTTAGCAGTATGGAATCCAAACAATTTAAAAATTCTAGCCTTGTTTCTGTTTTTTAACATTGTTCCCTCTGGTACATTTGTATGGAATTCAGAGAAGAGTGCCTTTTCCAATGATGGAAGCTCTTCTGCAGAACGATGATGCTCCATCATCTCACATGCTTGGTTTCTTCATGTTTCACGAATATTTAGGTTTTCTCTACATCTTGAATGAAATTTAATCATTTCATCTTTCTCAGAAATTCATGGTCTCCATTCCATTTGTTTTATAGAATTTTTTATGTTTATAAACTTTTACATGTGTATACAATGTTTTGTTACAATTTTAGTTCTGTTATTGTTCATCATTCCCAATTTTATGGATTTCCAATTTTGCTTTATTAGTCAGAAAGATATTTTCCAGTTAATTTTTCTTTTTCTTCAAGAATTTCTTTATTTTACCTCATTTTATTGAAGTTTTTATTTTTAAATCCTTGTTTTATTAATTTTCATTTCTTCAGCTATGAGAAGATTTATGATGATGTAGTCTACATTTGTTGGTCAGTTGCAAGAAACAAAAACTTTCTAGTTTAAGGGAAGAAAAAAACTGATGGAATTGTATGCTTGCAGAGATCCTGTAAGGCTTAAAAAAGGGGACTTGATTCTAATCCAGGCATGACCCCAGAAGAATATAAAACAGGCTTACCAAGGGAGGTGCCCCACTGATGGAATCAGGAAGGAGGAACTGGGAAGCCGTCACCGGAAGTGTACACTTCAAGAGCAGACACCCTGAGCTCTGCTGCAGAAATCAGGAAGTAACTGTTCCTACTGCACTTACCTCTGGTGGGACAACAGAGCACACTGCTGCTGGGAATAGTTTCTACCAGAAGAAGCTGCCTCAGCCACAGGAAAATGCTTCCCGTGTTTTCATCTTCCAGACCTCTACTGCTCAGGCCGCCAAACACACATGGCAGCTCAGCCTTGGAAGCATGGCTGATCCACACAGAGATATGCTCTAAATTGAAGACACACACTAGGCTACAAAGGCTGGGTGGGACAAAATAAAGTGTGCAATATATCACAATTTTTAAAATACTGACATGATAAAAATAAAATATTTTGAATATGTGCAGTGCTGTATATAGTGGGTAAAATAAATGCATTTTTAATTTCCCCTGTCTTCTTTTTGTTTCTTTGGGGGGGGGGGTTGTAAATACTAAAATGTTTAAAATTACATAGGACAGAATAATATTTCTGTAGGATACTGATATTCTGGAACTCAAGAGTGTATCTCTCATCCAAACCAATTTAACAATTAAAAACTTATTTGTAAGGAACTTGTATGAAAGTATGTTTTAGCTTTCTAGTGCCTGTCATTCAGAAAGCCCACCTTGATTGGAAGCTGAAATGGATATTGAGCAAATTAAGGCACTATAACTTCCTATAACTTTACATGAAGCAATTTTTTAGGAAAAAAATCTCAGGCGTATCTCATAAAATTAATTGTTTTGTTTTGTTTTGATGTCAAGCATGTGTTCCACCACTGAGCTGAATCTCAATCCCTATCTCATCAGGTTTAAATTTTTTTCTCTTTTTGATGACTTGTGGTCGTATATTTTTACTGTAATTTTATTATATTTTACCAAAATTATTCAGTAATTCTATTTTAATTGCCTAGATTTTGTTTTCCAAATTCCAAGTACTTGCATTTTTTAATTTTCTTTATCTTCTCAGTTATTATTAACTTTAAAAATTTTATGTTGCAATCAAAAGAAGGTGGTCTTGCATATTTTTTTTCCATTTGGAATGTGTTAAGGTTTTCTTTGTAGCAAAAATATAACTAGATTCAGAGACACCTAACATTCAGTCCACAACTTCTCTTAAAAAAAAGAAAAAATATATGTAACTAGGTGTTCCAAAAGCCCTATGGGCATGGGAAAGAAACAGGTTTTCTCTGCTGTAGCATAAGAAACTAATTAATATGTGTTAATGTCTTTATTTATTTTAGTCCAACTGTCACTACTTTTGCTTATTCTCTTGTTCTTGTTATTATTTCATTTTGCTTTGCTTTTGGCCTGACAGATCTGTCAAGGACAGGGAAGTGGAAAAATAATCCAACTTTACTAAAAATAACTTACGATTAGAAGACAAAGTAAAACATTAAATGAGCAAAATATAGCCTGGTATGTGGTGAGTGTAAAAAAGTTAAGGATAGGAGCCATGAAAGTTCAGCATAAGGGAACATTTTGTTTATGGGAATTAGAAAAAGACATCATATAACATACATGATTCTTAAAATATGAGTAGGATTTGGGGTTACAAAGAGAGAAAAGATTCTACCCCACGGGAACAAATAAGCCAAGGGTGGGGCCAGGAATTTAGCTCAATGGTTCAGGCGCCTGCCTTGCAAGCTCAAAGTCCCGAGTTCAATCCCCGGTACCAAAAATAAATAAATAATAAGCCAAGGGTGGGCTTGTGACAATACAAACAATGAATGTTTGCTAAAGCTAATGATACTGATTTCCTAAAAGAGGAGTTACACAGTGGCAAAAAGAATTATATTGAACAAATTTTCCTTTTATTTATTAAATATTTGCATTATTTCTTTTTTGGATCTCCTTTTATACTTGCTTTGTTTTCAACTGAATTTTTTCAATTCTGTTTAGGGATTTTTTTAAACAATCACTCCAAGTAGCTCATCAAGTTTGTATTTTTTTAAATTTGTGCAATATATTTGCTAAATACAAACGTTTCTATTTTATAGTCTCAAGTTAACTGCTTTTTACTTTTTGATCAGATTTCACTTTAAAATGTGTTTATGTCTAAAGATCAAATGATACGTATACTTTATGCATTTCTATGTTTTTTGCTACTTTAATAAACTGGGAAATCAGTTTTTCTAGTACTATTTTATTGAGCATTACTCCTTTCATTGTAGGTTGGGATAGCACAGTCTATTTTAAAGCAAGATATTCTGTTTGATTTATATTATTCTAACTTTTTGGTTTTATATTCAATAAATCTAATATTGCATATGTTATATATTGTGGAATATATACTTTGCTAAGTAGATAATTATTTGTTAGCACTATTCTCTGGTTAGTCTTCTTATTAAAAGTGCTCTCAACTGGCTCAGGAATCTTTAAAAAGTATAAGCAAATAAAAAAACTCAATGATTTCCTTGGAAATATATATAATCTACAAATTAATTAGGAAATTATTGTCACATCTACTCTAATCCTTTTTTCAGAAACAAATCTCTCATATTCACGTAAGTCAATTTATTGCCTCTTAGTAAAGTTTTGTAATTTTTCTTCATGGCTACTGAATTATCATTATTACAGTTATTATTAAGTACTTTTATTGAAAATAAATTGGACATTTTCTAACAGAATTGCTGACAGTATATTCAGTTTTAAGTAACAATCAAAGGACTCTGATTTTTTTCCATTGTTGAAGCTGATTTTTTATGTGACTACTAGCACTCTAAGTTTTTACTTAATACAAGGTATGATTTTTGTCTTCCTTTGATTAATAGTCACTGAGGAGGGTAATAAGTTTTGTTTACCTAAAAAATATTCACTGGGATAAGTTTACACTGTAACTTAATTGCTTGGAGACTAGTTTTTCTACAACATAGAGTAGAAGAGGCAACAAAGAAAATACTGGGTAAGGGTAGGGTGTGCTTTTCCTTGGCTCCAAGATATATATTCTAGAACATTGTATCTTAGGTCTCTCAGAGAGAAATACAGTTCTCCTTCCTCACTGGAAATGTTACCTAAATATAGGAGAAACAAGTAAAAATTGTAGTGTGTTTCTCATTGTCTTCTACACGCATCACTGATTCACAGAGGACGAGACTATGTGGAAAGGGGCTCCATCTTTGACTCTAAAAATATTGACAGTCAAATAATGTTATGACAATAAAGTTTCTTGAAAGTATGATACAATGAATATTTTTGTTCCTAGATTAAATGCTCCTTTTTACATGTAGCACATCAAACTTAAATTGTCTAGTTTCTGCATTGTAGTTGTCATTTAAGGTGTAGCAACGATCAGTAAAGTATATGTCAATTAAACTTAGATATTTGCATACATTCTCTGTAGGTGTCAGCATTGCTTTGTAATAGTTCTATGCACAGAGCTGTGATTCCATCATGTCATAGGATGTAACTTTCATGTTAAATTCAGAGGTAAGAATTAAAAGGGCCGCTCTAAAACTGACACATCTCTTGGATTAGTCTTTCTTATTTGCTGACAGGTTGTCTGAATGATTAAACTTCAGCTTGGAATTATATGAATATTTGTTTCTTCTTTAGGCGTGAATTGATATTTTCAAAGTTTTGCATGTCATTTTCTGGATTTAAAATTAAGACGCTTTGAAAATGTAAACAGTGACATTCATATGAATTTGGCATACTTAGAAATGACATTCCATTATTTGTTGCTGGGAAAACAGTTAATATTACTCCAGGCAGTGATTTAGATTGTAGAGGCTACAGCATTGCAGTGTACACAGGTCAAACATTATTTGCATAGTTTTTATTGTATAAAGCTAATAGAATTCTGTATGAGTCATGCTTATTTAAAAAGGAGAAATGTATATAAAATTTATGTTCATATTAGGAAAGTATTTTGGGGCAATTTTCTCATTCAGAGACTGAGATAAGTAAAATCTTGAAGGGGTAGAATCTGATTTAATAAATGTTTTGCGCACCTGAGCTTGCACCTGCTAGAAGTCTTGCTTTGGGAAGCCTGTGTGAAGAGGTGTGTATTCAGTGCCTGCCTGGCTCTCATTTTCTCCAGCACAGTAGAAAATAGAAGCATGTTGGAATTTCTATGGAGACCTAATGCCTGCAAGAGACCCAAGTCACAAAACCAAGATTACATCCATTTGTAATTGTAAATGATTGCATATTATTGTAAATAACTGCTATAATTACAAATGTTACAGAGAAAAATCAAGGTCTTAGAAAGCACACAGCCAGGTGTAGCTATTCATTATGGAAGTCATTTTAGGTTAACACAAAAGGACCCAATAAGCCTTTCTGTTCACTTGATTAATTTAAATGGCTCTCTAGTAACTAGCAAACTTGGTAGCTTCCTTCTTTTTGTCTATAGTGGTGTGATAAAATGTTAATAAATACTACCCATTTTTTCTTCACTGATTGATGCCAACATAATTTTGATGCCAACATAATTTTATACCTATTTTGCAGCTCATTTTACATAGATATTTTTTGGGGACAGCTGCAGTAGGTAATTCAGGTGTGAAAAAACCAAGAGGAGTTTCTCTTTAAATACCACACAACATATGGCATCTCACACATAGCTATCTGGGAGAAATGCTTTGAAAAGAAAAACCTAAAAAATTTACTCCAAATTTCTCTAGAAAACATATTTTTATGCCCCAGCTTTAACTATTTTCTCATGTGAAAGTGAAATGAAGATGCAGCATTCTAAAATGTACTATTTAGAGAATACCAGTATGTGCACCTGATTACCAACATGAAGATATTTAGAGGGAAATGTGCAAAAGGTGCAGCCTTTACAAGTTGAAAATTCATAACAAAAATTTATTTTTAATTCTTATTTTCCTTTTACTAGACAACAAGTAAGTATGCATCATCTATGAGGTACAATGTGGAGTTTCAATACACATAACATTGTGGAATAAACAAATCAGGCTAATTAACATATTAATAACCTCAAATGTTTATCATTTCTTTGAGGAGGGAACATTCAAAATCCACTGTTTTAGCTATTTTGAAATGTACAGTGCATTAGTATTAACTTTGTCACTGTGCAGTGTAATAGGACACCAGAACTTATTCTTCCTATTTAACTGTAACGTCATTCCTATTGACCAGTGGCTCTCCCTAGACGAGCCACACATCCAGAAGCTTGTGGTAACCACCATTCAACTTTCTACTTCTATGAGGTAGGCTTTTTCAGATCTCATATGTAAGTAAAATCATAACACACCAATTTTTCTTCCAGTATTCCTTTAAAGGTAGTGGGGCTTTCTGGGGGGGATGCATTTCAATGAAAGTCATTCTCTAATATACAAATACCTACAAGGTCAAGAGGAAAATCTTCTACAGATTAATGATCAGATGACAATAAAATGGTTTTGGTGATTTGAATCACTGGGATAAAAGCAGAGAAGGTCAGAACTGAAGAGGATGTACCTACTAGCTAGTCTAATTCAAGTTCCATCAAGCCACAACTCCTGGTTATTTCCATATTCTTTTCACCAGTCTATAAAATCTATAGGTGGATTATGGGCTTGCAATGTCTAAACAGGGTCAGGTTATACTACTGCACATAATGGGGTCAGTTTTAGCTAATTAATTCAATTAAAACACAAAATAAATGTGTACATTTATTTATAGTTCTTTAGATCAAATTAGTTAACTTTCTAACATTGTATGTTTTAGGAAAATACCACTGTTTCATATAAAAGCAGCTTTAAAATTAAAAGTGGCAATTGAAGGAATAACTAAATTTAACCTAATCCTTTGTACTTATTTTTATATCCTAATATTATTTCCAAAACAATAATAATTTTTCCTAAAGGATTTCTCAATATTATTAATTGTGACTATTCCATTCTCTAGCCTAGTAATTACAACATCTTTCCCCACAACAGAAACATAATGAAATTTCTTTATCAGAATCCATATGCATGTTTTATTGGAAGTTCCACAATGTTTAGCAGGTCTGTGAAATTACACCTTGGGCATATTCTGTTGGGAGACCTATTTTTACATTAATTTTTCATACCATACTCATACCTGAGACCCCATTTGTGGTATTTACTAGGCTATATCATCACTGTCTATTAAACATAACTTCTAAAGCATTGTGATTGAAACTTGGGTGAAACTCGATCACTTTTGGTTTCTGGCAACAAATCTCAATGTTGATCAAACTCACCTATTGAATGATTTATTTTTAGATTATGTCACAAATAAATAGAAGCTACTGCTATGATTCTGCAGGGTGCAGAGGGGAGCACACACTATGATAATAAAATCTTTTCACAAATAGCTCCATAAATATATTCTGAAGGTGGTAATGTGTCTTTGTTTCTCATACTCAGTCTTATTTTATTCCTGTTCCTCTACAGTAATAATAGCACCCTTGTCACAGTTAAAAGTATCTCTGTTTAGATGATCATTTATATGAGTACTATAGAAATAATACAAACAAGAAAAGTATAGTATTTACAGTCCTATCAGGCAAAAAGATAAACCATGAAAGGGACTCTGCTTAGAGTTTATTGTGTGCATCTGATGTTGGTTCTATAATTTAAAATTAAATCCCTCTCACCTCCGCACAAATGCTTCATTCTTCTTTTTAAATGTGATGTTATTTGAGGGACAACATGCTATTTGTTCAACAAAGGCTTCAGTTTAGCCTTAGGCATGGTTACAGTGTATTGCAAGGTCAATGTTGCTAATAATCTTTATCTTCTTTTTCTCTGAAAAGTTCCAACTCTTTCAAAAATCAGTATGCTATGGTCTCTGACCTTCCTTCATTACCACAGACACAAAGCTGTTCTGCTTTCTTTTTTCTTCCTTATCATAAAAGAACATTTGAGGGAGTTCTGAGTTGAAAGAGCTTTCAAGCACTGGCCATAATCTTAGGCACTATAGTTGGCAGAAAGCACAGCAAAAGTAGCCCATTTACATCAACCTCTCTGTCAGGAATACTTAAAAAGTAGTCATATATTAATTTTGTATATCACATTACTTCAGCTTTTAATCTTGAATTATTTCACTTGATGTTTGGAGATGATCAATGTTGATAGTAAAAATAATAAAAATAATTCATATAACCATATGTAGTCACACACTGTTTTATCAGCAATATAAGAAAAAATGATACTTCTGTTGCGGCTAAATGTTGGATGACTGCTGGTAACTATAATAATCATTTATTAACTGAGCTCTGGCAAAGAGGCATCGTTTCTTTTTATGCAATTTTGTTGCACATGTCAGCAGTCACAGAGGTCTAGGCATGGAATATCATCAATGAAAAATTCCTTTTCTAAAGGGCAGTCCAAATACCCTGTGATCCTTACAGCTAGAATTCTCGTAGATCACCACAGGTTAGTTGTGGCTTTCAATGTGAAGTGTGTGTGTGTGTGTGTGTGTGTGTGTGTGTGTGTGTGGCTGTGTGAAAAGAAAAAGAAAAAGAAAAGCTGCATACATTCACATCCCTCATACTGCAGTACCATGGCTGTTCACAGGGCAAGAGATGATTTAAATGGAATTGAAAATGATGGAGATAACATATTATAATTGAGATTATATATACTGATTCTCCCAAACAACTGCAATCATTATGTATCACAAAACAATAAAAATAATAATATCTATGAGAGGAACAAAGCTGTTATGATTCAGATTAAAAAATAATTTAAAAGGAAAAAAATAATTTCCCTTCCAAACTGGAAGAAAGAATATTTTATGACAAAGAAAATTAATACAGGTAATGTACAACAATGTTCATGACATAATATATCCTTAGATAGCAAGAAAAGGAAATTACATGTACTTTATCAAATAATTTTAAAAATTAACAATAAAACTTTTCATTTGACCGATACCATATTAATCTAACACAAGACTAAATTAGAGGCCTGTGTAATTTTTCAGAGTTCAATTGTGAAACTTGAAAAAATTGAATTCCGTACAACTAATACTGTTTTATAAACAAAATAACAACTCTGAAAGTTATTGTAATCAAGTCATACATGAGATGACATATGAGTAAATGAAAACTAGGAATGATATGAGGAGAAAAACTTGTAGGATGTTACATATCAAAGAAATAATGTTGATATTCAGCTCCCCTAAGTGCAGAGAAAAGAAATGATAAAGTTAAAAGCAAACAAAATTATGTCATTAGATGATGTGTGTTATTACTTTCATGTCTTGGCCCAGAAATTATTGTATCACACAAATCACTTTGTTTCTTGCAAGCATATTCGCTTTTTATTATTGTTGCCCAATGTCAGCCTTGTGACACTTCAGTATTCTTTACCGCTGATTAAGTTGCTTAAATTTTAAACTGTTTTATGAAAGTTAATACCAATAGCAAAGAGGAAATTCATCTGGTTAAGTGTCCAGATTAGGTAAGGCACAAAAAATTGAGACAAGTTTATTACAGCATTGAGTTAACTAAGGGATTATTGAGCAGGAGCCACAGCGGGAAATTGTCTTGATGCCATCATTAAAATAATAATATTTCTTATTTATTAAGATATTTTATATATATTTGGTCTTTGGTTTAAATTCCAGTCGTCTGCTTGGGAGTCAGAGACACATTCGGACGCAGCCAAAGTTGGCCTTCACTTTGAGCTCCTGAAATTCTCTGGATACCTTCTCCCTGGATCAACCTGTCTTTGCTCTGGACTCTCAAATTCCCAGCAGTGAGTCTCAGGCTCTGGCCCAGGCCACAGCAAGAAGACTTGGCATTGCTCTTTCCTTCTTCTTGTTTACGCCCAGATTCTAGGAAATCCTGACTATCCAGAGACTTGAGGTCACAACACTGCTTAGCTCAAGAGAGGTGATGATGTGGAGTGGAAGTTGACAAGGTGGCCGCTTAAGATTTTAGTTTTCCCGATGATCACTGTTGCATATAATTTATATGTCTGTGAGCATCAGTCAACTCTGTTGCAAACAAAATGATTAGTACCTTTATCATGTTTGACTAATAAGAAAAGATTTGAGAGTTCCTGCCAGTATTTCAAATAAGTAAATATTTACTCCTATAAATCTTGATTATATTAGTAGTTATGTCAGCATGCATTATATTATATATACATATATCATTATATTAATATGTATATCAATATATTATTTATATGTGGATTTATACATTGACAAAAATTATATCTCAGGATTTATTATAATAGCCTAAGAAAAGCAATTTTATTTTGATTTATTAGACACAGAAAATTCTCTTCTGTAGAAGATAAAATATTAAATTGAAATTTTCAACAAGGTTCAAATTACTATACTCAGCTTCCACATTTATGGCTAAGTGTTTACAGGAAAAAATAATTCTAGATCTAACTTAATCTAATTCTAGATCTAATAATTAATTAAAATGTCTAATAAGAAATATCAATTCATCTGCACAGTTTATGAAATTTTTGTTAAGATCATGGTGGGAATGTCTTATTTTCTGACCCTCCAAATTGACTAATTATCTGTTGTGACAACTGATACAAATAACTGAGTACAAGCCACTGCTCAGCTCAGGAGAAGGAAATGATATTGACTAGGAAGTTGAGAAAGTGGCCACTTTAGGCTGTAATTTTTTAGGGAATATTAAATGTTGACAAAATTGAAGCCGTAAGCTTCTGACTTAGTTAAGAAAATGATAAATTCATTATAAATATATCAGTGAATGCATGCATTTCTTTTTAGTTTGGGCATAACAGAAATACATTAAAACAATGTGTGAGGAAACAGAAATGTTAGAAATTGATTGAAAAATTAGGATTATTTTTTTGAGACATGGTATCTCCATGTAGTTCAGGGTGGCCTTGAACTCACTTATATGAGCCAAGCTGGCTTCAAACTTGTGGCAATCTCTTGCCTCAGCCTCCTGAGTGCTAGAGTTACAAGCATGCACCACCACACCTGAATGAATAATTGGAATTTTTTAAAAAGTGCACAGGATACAATTCTAAGTTGAAAATTTCATAGCTAAACACTTTTCTCAAAAGAGACATCAATAATTAGGACTTTTGAGTGAATATTACTTTATTTTTGTTTGTTTATTGAACTTTTATGTGTCCTCTTAAGGAACTACAGCCTAGAGAAAGTACAATGCTATGTAATCATTAAGCATACAATAAATACTAATTGGTGATAATTTACTATGTGATTCCAAGGCTACTATAACCAATACAATTTAGAAGCTTTTAAAGGAACAATCGTAAGCCTAACTTTTCTTTCCAAGTAGAGAGGCAGATTTTTTTTGCAAGTCATTTACAGAACATAGAGATTCACATGGCTAATCACCCTTAACTTTTGAAAGTACACGTGCTCACAATGGTGTATATGTGTGAGTTGGAAAGAGAAGGCTATTTTTAAGAAAAGTCCTGCGCTTCACATGCAGACACCAGCCAGTTATTCTTCAGGCAGTTCTCAGTAGTACTTCTGTATTCCCTTAAAGTCTTCAAGAGGATATTTTTGTTCTGAGATCAATGATAACATTTTGGTCCAAGAAAAACTAATAACAAAACAGTATCCAAAAAATGAAAGTGCATCCTTTAAAAAATGTTTTGCAAGGCATATTGAATTCATTTCTTTCTTACTTCAAGTCTTCAGAACCCACAAATGATTAAACCTAGTGCACATTTGGTCCTAGATAACTTGAAAATATTGAATTGATTCTGTAAATACAGCCCACAGTAACTAATCGTTCGTGAAAAATACCCAGGTCAGGGAAGAGAAAAAGCATATGAGAAGGATTACAGAGTTTAGCACTTGACACATCTTAAACACCAGTAATGTAAGTTTTTCACCAACTTAAAAATCTTTTTTTTAAACTTGAATTTCATCTACTATTGTTGAGGACCAATTCATATTACATAAGGCAAAGTGATCTGACTCTAGATGTGGTAGGAGGCCTAACATCCAGATGCAGGTGGAGATAGTATTGCAGGATGATATCCTGCTTCCACAGCAAAAGAAGAAAAAGTAAGTATCTTTAAAGTCTTTTATATCTTAGGATCTATGGCCAAATGTCAACTTCTATCAAGTGGTAAATGTCACTTCTTTAAACTCATAGACTTGAATTGTTAGTTTTATTAAAGATTTTCATTCTGACCTAGATTATTGATGCTAGTTTATGTTACTTCACATTACAATTTGGCAACTACCACCATGTCTTGTTGCTTAAGAATAAAATTGTTCAAATAACTTTTCATTATTTGAAAAGTAATAGTATGTAATAGTATGTAAAAGTAGGCAAAAGTGTGTAATAGTATGTAAAAGTATATAATAGTATGTAAAAGTATGTTAGGAAATAATGACAGTAATTCATGTGCAGTTTATTCATCAGTAACAGATTTTTACATTTTTATTAAGAACAAGAAGACATTTCATGCAAGTTGAAAGGATTTAAATGTTGACTTTAAAAAAGATCCAATGCTTCATTTCAGGCTTATTCATTATTGTTTTTGTAAACAATAGACAGTTAACAGTTTACACAGTGATGTGTTATTTAGCAGACTATATTAAAATATATGAATATATGTATGTATAACAAGATTTTATAAATATGTATATCAGGATTTCCCAAAGATATAATGAATTTAAATTATTATAGGAGATATAATTTGAGGTTCTTAACAGTCCCTAAATTTGAATACAATTTGGAATATATTTCTTAATTTGATGGTACTTAAATTCTAGAACTCAGGATAATAGGTAAGAAAGCAGAGAAGAAAGTATATTAACAGAAAATTCTGTTGCCCTAGACTTTTAAATATATACATTCTTGTCATGTTTCTTAAGATTTTAGACATTGAAATCTAAGATAAATTTTACAGCCATAAAATAATGAGTGATGATATTGAATCAATAACAAAAGTTTTCTCACTAAAGAAAATTCCAAGACCAGATAACTTCCCTGCTGAAAATATATAATGGAATACTACTCTGCCATAAAGAAGGATAAAGTTGAGTCATTTGTAGGTAAATGGATGCATCTTGTGACCATAATGTTAAGTAAAATAAATCAGACACACAAGCTTAAATATCACATTTCTCTTATATGAGAAACCCAAAATATAAATAAATGTCTAGAGCAATATAAAAACTAGATAATAGGAAAAAGGTAGATAGATCTTTTGCAAAAGAGAAAAGGAACAAGAGATGGTGGGAGGGAAGGAAGGAGGAAATAAAAAATTAAGATGTCATGTGTACATGTACTAACTCCCCACAATGAATGTAATCACTATGTACTGCAAACATGTGCTAATAAAAATAGAAAATAAAAAATTAATGCCAATTTTTTTCTCAAATTATTCAAAAAATTGAAGAGGAGGAGATTCTTCCAAACATGTTCTACAAGGGTAACAATACTCTGATATCCAAACCAGATAATGCCGCAACGAAAAAAAGAACTACTGGCCAATATTCCTAATGAACCCAGATGATGCAAAAATTCTCAACAACACATTAACAAACCAAGTCCAACAGCACACATAAAAAGATTATTCAGCATAATCAGGTGGAATTCCTACCAAAGATTCAATGGAAGGTACGTATGCTAATCAATGAATGTTATATGTCACATTAACAGGATCAAGGGCAGAAAACATGTGATCATTTTAATGAATGCAGAGAAAGCATTTAATAAAATTCAACATCACTTTTCATGATAAAAACTCTGACAAATTAAATATAGAAGGAATGTATGTGAACAACAAAAAAAAGACCTTAGAAGACAAGCCCATAGCTAATATCAAACTGAATGGGAAAAATCTGAAGGCTTTCTCTCTGAGATCTGGAACAATACATAGATGCCTGCTTACATCACTTTTATTCCACACAGCACTGAAAGTCCTTGTCAGAGCAACCTGGCAAGAGAGAGAAATAAATGGCATCCAAATTGGAAATGAAGAAGTTAAATAGTCATTTTCTGTACATGATATAATCTTATGTATAGAAACCCTCAAAGATGCCACCAAAAACTACTAGATTAACAAATAAATTCAACAAATTTTCAGAACACAAAAATTAAGGTATGGAAATCAACTATTTCTATAAACATTGGTAAATTACCTGAAAAAAAAAATCAAGAAAGTAATCTCATTTATAATAGTTACAAAATAATAACATATCTAGGAATAAAGTTAACCATGAAAATGAAAGCTCTCTAGAGCCAAAATTATACATTGATCATAGGAATTAAAGAAAACTCATAAAAAAATGCAAATATATCTCATGTTCATGGATTGGGAGAATAACTTTTGTTAAAATGTTCATATTATCCAAAGCAACCTATAGATTCAACTCAATCCCTATCAAAATACTGTAATTCTTCACTGAAATAGAAAAAAAAGAATCCTAAAATCATATAGAATCACATACACACAAAACTCTCAATTGTCAAAGCAATCTTGAGCAAAAGCAAAACAAAAGGTATTATACTCTCTGACTCATAATATCCTACAAAGCTATATCATATATTAGCAGGGCACAAACAGAGATACATAAACCAATGAGGGGAAAAAAAGAACTTACAAGTAAATCCATGCATATACAGCTAACTGAACTTTGGCAACATCATAGGGAAAGGACAGTTTTATAACTGGTATTAGGAAAAGGAGATGTTCACATGCAGAAAAATGCAACTAGTTTCTAATCTTTCACCATATACAAAAATCAACTCAAATGTATTAAACAGTTAAATGTAAGACTTAAAATTATGAAAATACTAGAAGAAAACATAGAAGTAATACTTCAGAACATTGGACTGAGCAAGAATTTATCCAAAACACAGGAAACAAAACAAATAAAGAATGAAATCCAGGCATGCCCTACTGAGGTTCTGAGTCGCACAGAACACGCCAAATCACCCCACTGCAGACAGGCAGGTCTGTGCATGCCCTTCCGAGGTCCTAAGTCACACGGAAGATGCCGAATCACCCCACTGCAGACAGGCAGCCACCTGGTTCCACACTACAAAGACGCAGAGGACACCAGAACACCAGACCGAGGTACTAAGTCTCGCTGCTCAAGGCCCAGAGGCAGGAGCTTCTGAGCTGCCATCCCACTGCTCCTGGTCCAGAGGAAGGGGCTTCCAGTCCACCATCCCTCCCGCTGCTCCCAGCTCACAGGAAAGGCCTTTTGGGTCACCATCCCTACCGCTGCTCCAGGCCACTGTCCCACCTCTCCCAGCTCAGAGGAGGTAATCCATGCAGGCGCTAACAGACCCCCACCACAGTCAAAATGAGAAAACATTTAAATAAGTCTCAAAACCAGACTTCCAGATCACCTACAGCAACCCCAAAGGGAAATGAGATGGAACACTCTGATACTCAACCACCTGGATGCACTGAAATGGCAACAAAATGGGATCTGAAAAAAATGAAATCAGAAATAATTTCTCAAATAACAGGAGAAATTGTGCCCCTAGTGCAAGGCATGATTAATAAATCTAGGGAGGAGCTCAGGAACATGATGGAATCCCAACATAAGAAACAAATGGAATCCATAAAACGGATACAAATAGATTTCCAGGACATGAAAAACTCCACTGAAAGTCTACACAGCAGAATGAGCCAATGTGAGGACAGAATTTCAGGTATAGAAGATAAGATTGCAATTAGTGAGGAGGAAATGAAAAATTGCTTCAAAATTATAAAAGAACATGAGAAATCAATCCAGCAGCTGCTAGATGATGCAAAAAAGAGTAACATAAGACTGACTGGGCTCAACGAAGAAACAGGAGAGAGTGGAGATGACATAAAAAAATCTCTTCACAGAAATAATGGCAGAAAACTTCCCAAGCAGGGGAAAAGAGATTGACATACAGATAAGTGAGGCATATAGGACTCCAAATAGCCTTGATCAAAAAAAATCTACACATAGGCATATAATTGTTAAGATTCCAGAAACACAACAGAAGAACAAAGTTCTCCAAGCAGTCAGAGAAAAGAAACAAATCACATACAAAGGAAAGCCCATCAGAATCACAGCAGACTTCTCAACACAAACCATCAAGGCAAGAAGAGCTTGGAGTGACATATTCCAAACCCTAAAAGAAAACAGCCTCCAACCCAGACTGATGTACCCTGCAAAAGTATCTTTCAAAATGGATGGAGAAATAAGATACTTTCATGACAAAGAGCACCTTAGGAAGTTCATGAACACCAAAGCCACACTCCAAAAAATTTTGCACAATATCCTAGGAACAGACATTGAGGATCACAACCCCAGGAAGCAAAGCAGATGAACACATCAGGCATGACAAGAAATTAAATGCAAAAGGGGAGAACCCAACAAAAAGAAACAGTCATGGCAAGGACAAGTCAATAAGTTTCAGTTATAACCATCAATGTTAATGGTCTCAACTCACCAATCAAAAGAAATAGACTGGCAGAATGGGTCAAGAAGCAAAATCCAACAATGTGCTGCATACAAGAAACACACTTCATTCAGAAGGAAACTCATAGACTGAAAGTTAAAGGGTGGAAAACAATACTCCATGTGACCGGAACCAAAAAAAAAGCAGGAGTAGCTATCCTCTTGGCAGATCAAGTAGATTTCAAACCAACACTGATTAAGAGAGACGAAGAAGGACACTACATCCTTGTAAAGGGAAGAATCCAAGAGGAAGAGATGACAATCATAAATATCTATGCACCAAACACTAGTGCACCCAACTATATAAAACAAATACTAACAGACATGAAAAGTCATATATGCACTAATACAGTTGTAGTGGGGGACCTCAACACCCCACTGTCACAAATAGATAGATCAACTAGACAAAAAATAAGTAATGAAATACTAGAACTCAATTGAACTCTTGAACAAATGAACTTAACAGATGTTTACAGAGTCTTCCACCCCACAAAATCAGAATACACATTCTTCTCAGCTGCACATGGGTCATTCTCCAAAATAGACCACATACTCACACATAGAACATATTTAAGTAAGTGCAAAGGAATTGAAGTTATCCCCTGTTTATTATCGGACCATAGTGGGATGAAATTGGAGATCCAGAGCAAAAGAAAGTGGAAAAATTTCATAAACATGTGGAAATTGAACAACATACTTCTGAATAACCAATGGGTCATAGAGGAAATTAAAGAAGAAATCAGACAGTTCCTTCAATTAAATGACAATGACAATACAACATATCGGAATCTATGGGACACAATGAAGGCAGTCTTATGAGGGAAATTCATAGCAGTGAATATGCGTATTAGGAAAACAGAACAAGCCCAATTAAACAACCTGATGCTGAACCTCAAGCTTCTAGAAAGAGGAGAGCAGGACAAACACAAAGCTCATACAAGGGAGGAAATTATAAAGATCAGAGGAGAAATCAATGCAATGGAGACTAAAAGAATGATACAAAAAATCAATGAAGCCAAGAGTTGGTTCTTTGAAAGAATCAACAAAATTGACAAACTTTTAGCCAACCTTGCCAGAAAAAGGAAAGAAAAGGCCCAAATCCATGCAATGAGGAATGAAAAGGGTGAAATGACAACAGACCCAGCAGAAATCCAGAGGATCATCAATACCTACTTCCAGAACCTATATTTCAATAAGATGGACAACACAGAAGAAATGGACAGATTCCTAGATACATATGAATTACCAAAGTTGAATGAAGAAGACCTAAAAATTCTGAACAACCCAATATCAACCAATGAAATTGAAAATGTAATTAAAAACTTACCAACTAAGAAAACCCTGGGCCTGATGGCTTCACTGCTGAATTCTACAAGACATTTAGAGAGGAACTGCTGCCACTACTGTTTAAACTCTTCAGTGAAATTGAAAGAAAAGCAATACTCCCAAATACATTCCTGGAAGCAAGCATCACCTTGATCCTCAAAGCAGAGAAAGACACAACTGAAAAAGAGAACTATAGGCCAATCTCACTAATGAACATAGATGCAAAAATCCTTAATAAGATAATGGCAAAGAGAATGCAGAAGATCATCAAGAAGATCATACAACCTGATCAAGTGGGATTCATCCCAGGGATGCAGGGATGCTTCAATATACGAAAATCAATCAATATAATACACTATATCAATAGAGCCAAGGACAAAAACCATATGATTATCTCCATAGGTGCAGAAAAAGCATTTGACAAAATCCAACATGCATTTATGATAAAAACCCTACAAAAAATTGGAATAGATGTTCTCTACCTCAAACTGATAGAAGCCATCTATGAAAAAACAATAGCCAATATCATACTAAATGGTCAAAAACTGAAATCCTTCACACTAAAATCAGGAACAAGACAAGGATGTCCACTATCACCACTCTTGTTCAATATAGTTCTGGAAACATTAGCCACAGCAGTTAGAAAAGAGAAAGAAATAAAAGGAATAAAGATAGGTAATGAAGAAGTCAAATTGTCATTATTTGAAGATGGCATGATACTCTATATAGAAGACCCCAAGAACTCTACTAAAAGTCTTCTAGACTTAATAACCAAATTCAGTCAAGTAGCTGGTTACAAGGTCAACACACAAAAATCAATAGCTTTCCTCTACACCAATGACAGACTCACTGAGAGAGAAATAGTACAAATAATTCCTTTCACAATAGCATCCAAAACACTGAAATACCTAGGAATCAACCTAACAAAAGAAATCAAAGAATTCTTCTCTGAAAACTATGGCACTCTGAAAAGAGAGATTGAAGATGATATCAGAAAATGGACAGACATCCCCTGCTCCTTGGTAGGAAGGATTAATATAGTGAAAATAGCCATACTTCCAAAACTGCTATATAGATTTAATGCAATTCCAATTGAGATCCCAGCAGCATACTTCATAGACCATGAGAAAACAATCCACAAATTCATTTGGAACAAGAAGAGACCCAGAATAGCAAAAGCAATTCTAGGTAACAGACATGGCAGGGCGGGTATCACAATCCCCAACCTGCAACTATATTACAAAGCTACTGTGATAAAAACAGCATGGTACTGACAAAGAAACAGACTTGAGGACCAATGGAACAGATTAGAAGATGCAGAAACAACACCAGACACACTCAGCCATCTCATCTTTGATAAAGGAGCCAAACACCCTCACTGGAGGAAAGATAGCCTCTTTAATAAATGGTGCTGGAAAAATTGGGCTTCAACTTGCCAAAGATTAAAACTAGACCTGTATCTCTCACCATGCACTAAACTAAAATCAAAATGGATTAAAGATCTAAATATTAAAATAGAAACTCTGAACCAGTTGGAACAGAGGTTAGGTAGAACCCTTGAAGACATTAGTGTAGGAAAAGATTTTATGAACAAAACCTCAGTTGCCTGTGAACTAGCACAAACAATCAACAAGTGGGATCTCTTCTTATGAAAAGGCTTCTGCACAGCAAGAGAAACCACCAGCAGTGTGAAGAGACAACCCACAATGTGGGAAAAAATCTTCACCTGCTCCTCCTCAGACAAAGGTCTACTATCTCGAATCTGTAAAGAATTTAAAAAGATCAGACCTCCCAAAGTTAAAGACCCAATCCAAAAATGGGCATATAAAATGAACAGACACTTCTCAGACAAAGAAGTAGAAATAGCAAATAAATACATGAAAAAAACTTTCAACATCACTGGTCATTTGAGAGATACAAATGAAAACAACGCTGAGATTCCACTTCACTCCAGAAAGAATGGCTGCTATCATGAAATCAACCAATAACAAATGCTGGCGGGGCTGTGGGGAAAGAAGAACACTGCTCCACTGCTGGTGGGAGTGTAGACTGATGCAACCACTGTGGAAATCAGTATGGAGATACCTCAAAGAACTAGGACTGGAAGTCCCATTTGACCCTGCTATTCCACTGCTGGGGATCTTCCCCAAAGAATTAAAAGAATCATAACACAGTGATATATGTGTGCCCATGTTCATAGCAGCACAGTTTGTAATAGCTAAAACTTGGAAACAGCCCAAATGCCCATGAGCTGGAGACTGGAGAAAGAAAATGTGGGGTTTTTTTTATAAAATGGAGTACTACTCCGCCATAAAAAATGAGAAATTAGAGACATTTTTAGCTAAATGGAGGCACATTGAGGCAATACTCTTAAGTGAAATAAATAGGACACACATGAATAAATACTGAATATTTTCTCTGGTGTGAGAAACTGAAAGTGTAAATAAGGACTAAATGTATAACAAGTAATGTGAAATAGGAAGAAAAGGGGCAAAGGGGAAGGAAGTGGGAGGGCTAGAGGAAAGGATAGAAGGGAATGAGATTAATATGAGAAAATGGAAAAATAGGAATAAAATCTTTGTAAATAGGGAGGAATGGAGGGGTTGAAGGGAGGACTGGGCAAGGGTGAAAAATAAGAACCAAGAGAGACTATGTAAAGGTGCAAATTTCCAATGATGAATGTCATTATGTTGTATACCTAAAATGTACCAATGATTAGAATGAATAATCGATAATGTAAAATAGGAAGAAAAGGTCCCAAGGGGTATGGGTAGTGGGAGGGGCAGAGGAAAGGAAAGAAGGGAAAGGAAAAATGATGAGAAATGGAAAAAATGGAAATAAAGTCTTTGTAAATAGGGAAGGATGGAGGGCGTGATGGGAGGGCTAGGAATGGGGAAAAAATAAGGACCAAGATGCATTATGTAAAGGCACAATTCCCAATGAGAAATATAATTGTGTTGTATACCTACAATGTACCAATAAAGGAATTTAATTACAAAAAAAAAAACAATGAAATGCAAATGGGACTATATCAAACTAAAATCTACACTGCCCTCCCATCAAAAGAATGAAGAGAAACTATGAGTAGGAGAAAATATTTTAAAGCTATATACCTTATAAGGAATCAGAATTCCGAATATTATTCAGAATATATAAGAAATTCAAACAACCCAATAGCAAAAATCCAAATAATCTGATTTTTAAAAGAACAATAGATCTAAATAGATATTTCTCAAAAGAAAACATGCAAATCACAAGTATATAAGAAAATGTTCAACATCACTAATCATCAGGGAAATACAACTAAAAGCTTTGATGAGATAGTACCTCACTTCACTAAGAGTGGATACTATCAAAAGACAAGAGATAAACACTGGCAAGTATATAAAGAAAATAGGGCCCTTAAACATTATTGTTTGGAATGTAGATTAGTATAGCCATTATGGAAAATGGTATAGTTTCCTCAAAAAATTTAAGGGCTGGGAATGTAGATCAGTGACAAAGCAGTTGTATAGCAAGCACAAGACCCTGAGTTCAATGCCAGTACCACAAATTAATTAATTAATTAATTAATTAATTTTAAAATTAAACTACCATATGATCCAGTAATTTCATTCTTGGTTGTTTCCAAAGGATATCAGTATAGCAAAGAGACATCTGTACTTGAATGCTTATTCCAAAACTATTAACAATAACTAAGAAATAAAATCTAAGTGTCCACCAAGTGATGAGTGGATAAAGGAAATATGGTATATTGACACAATAGAACACTATCCAGCCATGAAAAGATAAAATACTGTCATTTGCGGAGACACGGATGGAAATGGAGAATATTATGTCAAATGAAACAAGCAAAGTTCAGAAAAAAAATATGGTATGATCTGATAAATATATAGAATTCAAAACAGTCTCAGAGAAGTTGAGAGTAGAGTAGTGCTTCCCAGAGGCTGGGGATGAAGTAGAGGCCTGGTCAATGGGTATTAAATTACAGTTAGGAGGGGTGGGATTTAGCTCAGTGGCCCCATGCCTGCCTCACAAACGCAAGGTCCTGAGTTTGATCCCTGGTACCAGAAAAAAATAAATTACAGTTAGGAGAAATTAGCTCTGATGTTCTATTGCATGGCAGGGTGATGATAGATGATGATAATGTATATTTTGAAAAAAACTAAAAGAAGATTTTGAATGTTCTTATTATAAACAATGTATTTATGCTTATCCTATATGCTTACACATTTCTTTCCTGTCCTAATTTAAGCATTATGCCATATATAATGTATGAAAATATCACATAGTATCCCATAAATATGTACAATCATTATGTGTTAATTTTAAAAATTCACAATCAGGTCTTTCTCTTTTTGTCCTATTGTTGCTTTTATATAGAATATTTTTTATTTTATAAAGAAGTGCTGTGATATTTTTGATATTCTGTAAACCCAAATTTGACTTTTCGGAGACAGAAGCTTTTTACATATCTGGTAAGAATAAATAAGGAAGGCTCAATCTAAGATATTTGCTTTCAGACGAAAGCAATTTCATAAACCTTCAGTTCCACATGGTTATGTTTGAGAAGCCCTGAGACAGGTTAGTCATTACAGTGGTATATCTCAGAAGTCTCCATATGTATTTTGATATTTTACCTATTCATATATTGTTTCCATTTCAAACTTTTATGCTCAAGACTATGTTGAACTCTTGGAAACCACATTCTCCATCATTGTCTCTGAAAACACAGCACCTTAAGTCAGTGACTTTTGAGACTTTCACAGCTGTGTTTGCTTATATATTTTCCCATGTTGCTACAGAAACACTATTCCATAAGGTTACCTAAGACATCTCCCCTCAAGAATTTATCTTATCTTTTATTCTAATTCAAAATAATGGATATACTAAATTCTTGAACTTAGGGGTGCTATTGCTAATACTTTTTTTTCCCTAAGAGACAAAATGTTTCACCTTATAAAATTTTTGTGTGTTTTTTGACAAGACATATACTTTTTCCAACTTAGAAAAAAATTAACATAATAAAGCTTCCCAGACTACGGTGTTTCCCAGACTATGAGCTGTGATCCTGTCTACTGTAAACCTTGGATAAAATTTCCCCAGCTGCTATAAATATTTCAGAGATCCTGGGAGCTCCAAGTCAGTTGGGACTGATGATCAGTTTTAGCCAGGTTAAAAACGTATACAGTTATAGCCCTTGTCTTCAACATGAAGATAACCCTACTAGCATTTTCACTATAATCATAGCAATGCAGTCAACTACCATTTGATGATTGCTTAGACTGTGTGTTCAAGCCCATCTAATCTACACAACAGCACCATGAAGTAGGCACTAAAGTTTCTGATTTTCTAGATAAGAAAATTCAGATTTATAGAGGTTGAGTGATAGCCCTAATCATGTAGCTATAAACAGTTGAGCTGTGAACAAACCCCACTCATTGCAGAGCTAGCACTCCACCAGCATTTATACAACTGAAGAAAGGTTTTAAATTAGTCTAGAGTCCAAAATTATTATAAAACAAGTATCTGAGTAAGAGAAGATTTCATGAACATTTATCACAGTGATTGTACAAGAAAGTGCAGGAGCTTGTTTTCATGCATAAACAAAATTTAAACTGGAGCCCTCAGAGAAGAGGATAGAAGAAATTACCATTTGCAATGAAGCTGTTACCACACTGACCACCATCTGCCAATGCGTGTGTGTGTGTGTGTGTGTTTAGAATTTTGGCTTTGATCCATCCTAGGCTGCCAATAGAGACCTGGCCGGAAAATGAACTCCATTAATTAAAGTGCAGAGTCAAACATGGTTTTATTCTCAGGCCCAGACACAAGTCAGAAAACAGATATGATGTCTTTCATGTTGCAGAAAAAAGACTTATAGAAGTTAAAATCTGTCTTTTAAACTTTTTAAAATTTGTTGAGAGATGTTCCAAAAATGTCTATAAATGAAGGAATGTGCTACTCAAACAATATTTGTATAAAATAAATTAATGTGCAACACAAATAAATTCTTAATTTTGAAAAAAATTTAAAAGGCAATAATGGCTAGTGAAAATGTTAGACACAAGGGTGTACAAAAAGGGAGGCTGATGTGACATGCACAAAGGAACAGGATTCTGAATTGAGAACTTGAGGTTGAAATGAATCAGTTCAGTGCCTCGCTAACATTTAGCATCAGGGATACAATTAGATAAAAGTCTGGGGATACTAAATGTTAACTCTAACTCAGAAACTAATTTAAAATATATCCATCAAAGTTTTCACTTTGTCAAAAAAATTTAAATTCTGATTTTTGTGAGATAGAAAATGTCAAGTAAAAAACATGGTTCCTGTGCTTTCCTGTTGTCCATAACGCAGCAGAGTCTATTTGTGACTGATCTAGGACGACATAGCACAGGGTGGGAGAACTCTGAGGACTTGGAATGCACGGGAGGGCAGCATCTGTATTGTTAGTGCATGGAATCAGGTTATCCAGGAGTGGGATTTTCCTGTAATTCAACTGTGTTGCTTCTGGGACAAAAAGGGACATGGTGTATATGAATTGATTGGTTTTAACGGAGGCAGCATTTGGTCCCAGTTTGCAATGAAGCAGATGGTACATGAGGTGGGGCAAAGAGTAAATTTGGTGATCTAAGTACTTCTAAGAATGATATGTGTTAGGAAAAATTAAACCACGATTCAAAAGATACATGGTATTATAAATTTCTTCTATCCCCTCAATAATAATTCTCAATTTTGATACAGTAATGTTTTCTGTGGCTCTTGTTTTCCAACTTGGTTTGTTAAAAGTTTACTAAGTCTATAAACTTTTTCTTTAAAAAAAAATCATTTGACTCACTAGATATCACACTTAAAAATCCAGAAGAAAAAAGTGTGAGAGTATCTTAATTATCTTCATTTTCTTTATGGATATGGCTACTATAACAGATTGTTATTTATAGAATTTTACGTGAATAACAACAACTTTTTAATATTATAGGGAACCTTGATCCAATGGACACACATGGTACTATGAGTTTAGTTTCTCTTAGAGTGGTAAGTAATGAGAAACTCTACAAGATTGTCACTGCACCATCAATAAACCATCACACGTTCTGCTACAGTAAGAAATCAGACACCCTTATTCCATCATAGGAACAATGGGATTCAGAGTAAATACAGCCCAACACAGCAAAACTGTCAGCCTCCATGAGGACATTTATTCTTTCTTGACTGTGATAGAAATGTATTCAGAGATCAACAGTGTCCTTGCATGACTTTAACCCTCTCATGATCAATTTATTTCACCTAGGCTGAATTAATACAAGTAAAATAAATCTCAGATATATATTAACAGAGCAGGCTTTTTATTTTTTATTTTCTTGGCAGGGAAATGGCAAGGAATGAAAATTTTGTGAAATATGCATTTAATAAGAAAACTATATAGTCTCTGAATTCAATTTCAATACTTAATGCTCATAATTTTACAAGAAAATAAGCAATACTACAATACAAGCCTGTATAAACGGAATCTATTTTATTTAGGAAGGGAATTAAGGCATACTATTGGATTATCACACAATTTTCCTTTTTAACATTTATTTTTGCTCTCCTCTATTTGCTGCTTATACTGATTAGGTGCATAAATCCAAGGACAAAACTTCTCCTTCACTGACAAAACAGAATTAGTGCCCAGTGATTTTAGAGTTGTCAGAAATCATCCGAGGATTTACTCACACAAAAGTGTTTAAATATTTAGCATTGAATATTTTGTATTTAATATGATAAAGTTAAATTTCCTTAAAAATTGAAGTGTACTCCTCCAGGGCAAATTTACTAGGTAACCTATCTTCCTAGGTTCTTTGAATTGTGTTCTCTATCAGACAAAAATAAATACCAGTTTGTCAATGAAGCAGGCAGCAGAAAAAGAAAACGTACACCTGACCCATCCTCTTGCATCAGGCATTGTGCTAGATATTGTCCAGAATTTATTTTATTTAATCCCAACAGAAAACTGTAAGTGTTATATTCTTCACTGTATGCTTAAATAAACTAACATTCTCCAGGATCATTTGCACAAGGTACCAGGGTATTAATTCCAATGGGTTTCCGAAGTTCTCCCTGTCACAACACACAGAAACACTGCTTGCCTTTCATGTAAGATGCAGGAATCAATTCAACAGAACAAGTGGTCAGTACAGGAATGAAGTTTTCTGCATTCTAGTCAAAGATGGAGCTGAATTCGTGACCTAAAGTGATTCAGTGTCATTGATTAAATGAGAATTCAGTAACACTAATTTTGGTGATGTTATTGCTACATTTTAAAATATTGTAGGTTAATGAGTAAAACTGAAATGGTGCTGCAATGCTACTATTTTTGTGCCATTGCTCATTTCTGCCAGTTGCCTCACTGTGTGAATTAAATGTTGAATTCCTTTAAGAGATTTTTCTTCTCTCTTCTCTCCTTCTCTTCCTCCTCCTCCACCTACTCATCTTCCTCCTCCTTTTCTTCCTCTTCCTCTTCCTCTTTGTCTTCTTCTTCTACTTCTGTTTCTCCTCTTTCTCCTTCTTCTACTTCTTTCTCTTCTTTTTGAGGCAGTGTAATTATACCTACTTTTTAATATAATGTTATGGCAGCTCCTTCTAGAAGCCAGACTCAAATGAGTTGTTATTTCATTTATAAATGACCCATCAAAATCCTTCATAATACATATGCATATTAATAAGCCAAAATATGTCCTCACTAAGGATGATTCTGTCACTAATTATTGAAACAGCTGCTTTTCCCCTGTGACATAATGTTCTGGGTTTTCATTTTTTCTCTCTCTCAATTTTTGTTAGTGTGTATTTGTGACACACAGTAAATGCATTTATTGTGTAGACATTGGCACAGATCCACATTGCATCTTCATCCCTTTTACTTCCCTTCCACTCCCTTCTTTTCCTCTCCCTGTATCCCCAAAGCCCTTTCCCATCCTTTCACAGAACCAACTCTTTAATTCACTGATCCTCTCTGTTGTTTTTTAGTCTCAATTTCATTATGATTTCTTTCCTTTTATTAGTCTCAGATTTGACTTTTCTTGTCTTTCTAGGACCTTGAGATGAACCATTAGATTATTTATTTGAGATCACTCTATTCTTTCTATGTGTGCATTTACAGCTATAAGTTTCCCTCTTAGAGCTACTTTCATTGTCTCCTATAGGTTTTGGTATGTTATGCTTCCGTGGTCATTTGGTTCTAGGAACGTTTTATTTCTTCCTCTTATTTGATAATATATTCTTTTATCTCCATGTGTCTGTATAGTCTCTGAGGCCTCTTTTCCTGTTGATTTCTAGCTTCATTCCACTATAATTCAGTAACATGCAGGGGATTATTACACTCCTTTTGTATCTGATTTAAGCATGCTTTACAGTCTAAAAGCAGTCTGTTTTGGAAAAAGTTCCTTGTGCTATTGAGAAAAATGTATATTCGGTTATTGCTTGGTGAAACACTACAGATATCTTTTTAAGTCCATTTGTTTAATGGTGTGGTTTAACTCTGACATTTCCTTGTTGACATTTTGTCTGGTTGTCTCATTGTGAGGATGGAATTGGTGTTTATGATTGGATTGGTGATAAATTTTTCTTGTCTATTGTCCTCTCGTCTGTGATTTTTTCTTTTCTCCCTTTCTTTCTTGCTTCCTCTTCCTTATTCACCACCTAGCCCCCAAACACCTACATATAATTTTCCCTATATCTTTCTTCCCTCCGACCCTCTCTTCTTCTAGTCTCATAAGTTTTTATAACCCTGCTATTTTTCCAATTAACACCTCCAATGGGCTGAGCATTATCCTATAAGCACACAAAAGCTGGTCCTGCTTACCCTCTGCCTCTTACTTATTCTAATAAACTTCCTTTTCTCTTGGATTCTGAATTTGAAACTCTCCGTAAGATATTTCCTAATATCCTGCAAACAGAAATAATTCCTCTACCTCTATAGAAGGAATATTATATTTATAGTATTTCAGTACAATGAAATAATGGTAGCATAAAGGAAGTTGAAGGTGGTATGATGTGTGCTTCATGATGGAGAAGATTAGCACAGGATTACAATTCTGTGGTAGAAAATTTACAAATGGAATATGTTATATGTGAATAAGCAAAAAGTGACTATAAGCAAATCCATAGCTGCTAACACTTCCTCTTACCTACCGTGACAATATTTAAGCATGTAAAATATGTGAGGACTCCTAGTTACTGTACCTTGGTGCAGGACTTGTTTGTATCTTATATTTAAAACCAAATAATGGACTTAATTACTTTGATTCTCAATTTTTTATATCTGCATTCTGAATGTTTGTAAAATTAAAAAATTGAATTAGACAACTAGAAATGATCTTTCTATTTAGAAAACTGCATAATTTGAAGAATTTTAAACGTCTTCAAGGAAATAATACTCTATGGTTTATCACTTCTTTCTTATGAAATACCTTGTCTCCAAATGCCAGCAATGTTTAGGTACACTTGATTTAGTCAAATTATTTTCTCCTTAGTCTTAGCAGTTGCCTGTCTGTGGTAGGTAAGGTTTTCGTTTTTCTTGAATCTTCTTCCTGTTGTCTCATACTGTGTCTTGAAAACAATACAGTAAGTCTGAATGAAGTGAGATGAGGATAAATATTGTCCTCACAGTGATGGTAGCCAAAGTTCAGCAAGTAGAAAGTGGGATGACGGCCCATTTCCTCTTTGCATAAGCATGGGTGGTGGCCAAAGGTACTCTGTTGAATTTTGCTTCCTGTACAAACTATGATCATTGTGTGCACTGCTCAAGCCGAATTTTAGAAAGCATGCCAAATGGAATTTCACACCAGGTTTAGAGGAAGGGAAAGACAACAAAGTGAACTTCCCCTCTCTTCACCTTATTCCCACCCTCCACCAAACAAGAGGAAAGGCTCACATATAACACTTTCAGAGGAATACACCTTGAGTTTGCCAAGAAGGTGAATCAGATATGATTATCCCAATTATTATTTCTTCTCTGTGTCCTAGCAAGAACTCCAGGCAGGACTGCAGGAGTGTGACTTCCTGCCCTCTACTGACAGAAACACTCATTATGACTAATTTCCCAGCTCCCAGTTATCTGGCCATCTAATAACACACCTGTAAACAGGGCCTGTGTACTTTCAGATTTACTGTTGACTTCCTGAGGATTTATGAGGTGAAAAAAGAATTCACAACTAAAATGGAAAGGGTATTGGGAAAGAACTAAGCATAAGTAAAGAATAATATCAGGCAAAATCAGTCCAGGAAAAAAGATAGCAAGGAGCCAGAAAGGAACAGGAGCTCCAGACAGCTGCAGGGGTTGACAATCATTGTTTAAAAGAAAGCTTTGGCATCCACCAACTGAGAACAGGGAAGCTGAGACACAACTGAAAATGAGGGGTAAATAACTTTTTCCTGGTGTCTCAATTTTCTCGTCTGTAAGCTGCCACTTACACTAGAGGAGAATTACATCACAAATATTTTACTTAATAAATATTTTAAGCAAAAGAGATCATTAGGGAATAGAAAAGTGAGAGAAAATTAAAAATAAGAGTAAACTCTCGCCTGGCATTTAGGTCAGTGGAGCCACACCTGCCTGGCAAGAGCAAGGTGCTGAGTTTGATTCCCCCCAGTACCAGAAAAAAGAAAGAGAGAGAGAGAGAGAGAGAGGAGGGGGGAGAGAGAATACTCATTTTAAACTACAGAAGCAAAAATGGAAATGCATCCTAATTTGAACTAATAAAACAAAGAATCTCATAAATAGTGTTGCAAAATTTTGTTTTATATTGACATAGAAGGGAATAAAGAAAAATTAGAAGCAATTTTAATGGTCTAATAATTTTAAATGAGATTGAAAAATAAATTTAAAAATAAATATTAGCATTTATCAGAGCAAGAAAGAAAAATAAATATGGAGGCCCATGCCAAATAGGAGAGCAGGGAAATCCTGGAGACTTCTATGAACCTGCTTAACTTCCGTCTCAACATATTCATGAAAGATATATTAGTGAAACAATGTGTAAACAGCTTGATGGAGTCCAAATATGACCAATGAAAGCCAGCATTGCTAAAGTCAGATCATCACTGTCCTCACCAAAGATACTACTATCTTTATGTGAGAAATTTCCTATGGCTATGGACCCAGAGGGCTCTGGCACAATTAGCTGGCTGCCTTCCATGGTCGTAAATCCTCCCCAGACTGGGTACAGCAACTGTCTCATTTACGTGAACTTCAAGCATGTTTTACTCTAATTTGGAGCTCTAGAATGCAATAAATATTAATTTGTTTAATCAAACATTAACTGTCATGAGTGTTTTAGAGGTCTGTTAAAAAAACGGAAACAAAATATATACACGCAAAAACTTCGTACATAGAAACATCTCAGAACACGGTGTGCTGAAAGATCCTGGTTGTCATCCAGAATGTAATTTTTTAAAGTATATGATTTCTAGGTAGGGTCTAGGTATTGAGTTTGCAAACATTAATATGTTTAGTTTATGACTGATTTGATTCTGCATTCTTTGACATCTGGGTGTCCTCAAATTGTTGAAGAAAATTATTTTTTCCTATGTGGGAATTATTCTTTATTACTAACATAAAATGCTGTCATTTTCAAGTATGTCTTTTACACATATGTCTTTTCATATGCCATTTTTGTATATTAAGACAAGAATCTTGTAAGTTCTGCATAAAATTAATTCTTACAGGAAAACACAATCATAAAGTTAGAAAATAAATCTTTTTCATTTAGGGGATGATAGGAAAATGTCATTTATGTAAGCATATGTCTCTCTAGACTATAACTGATGGATAAAACCAGAATGAAGGACTTAGTGACAAATGAGGAGATGATTAGATATGACCAATAGAAGGAAGAGAGCCTAATTTATTTAAACCTAGCTAAAATGGTAAACAACACCTTCCTTAATTAAATTCACAAGTACTACAAAATTAAGAGGGAATGAAAACTCCAAAGGGTTGAAATTTCCTTTCTTCTTCAACTAATTTTATAAACAGATTAAAAGGGCAGTTTAAGTAATTATAACTAATTTCTAAAAAATGAGAAACATTCTATTCACACAGGAATTGTCAATTCTATAGGATTTCTCTACAACCAGTAACCTTGGGAACTTACCCCAAATTAAACAGAAACTGCCAAACAAGTAGAATCTAATAACCTAAATCTAAATGTAAGCCAGATATAGAAATGTTGATTTATTCAGAGATATGGAAGTTAAACTTGAATCTAGTTATGATATAAACCATATCTAAACATCTATTACAGTAAGAGAATTTTAACCAGTGTCTCATTAGCCTATCAGAGAAAACATTAAGAAGTTAGTTGACATCAAGTACAACACACAAAAATGATTCAGACAATGCAGATCATCCTGAAGACTGCACAGACGGCTAATTATGTGTTAAGATACGTGCAGCTGATTGTTTGTTCCCAGACTTAGCTATACCACATTCCTAAATGCAGAAGAAACTGGTTCTCATCAAACAGACAAAATTATATCTCTTATTTCACCAGGAAATTCTATTAGAAATTGAACTGTCCCCCAAACCTAAGAACTTTATAACAGGCAGCATCATAGTACAGCCAAAATTAATTCAAATTTTGATTACCCTACAAACTTGCACCTCATTTGTGAAATTTAGAAGCAATGCCAATTCTATTAAATCAATATATTCAGTAGAGGGTACAAATCCCAAATAAAAATGTAAAAACTACTTTTTTCAAAAGAAAAGAACTTCATTTTCCTTAATGTTCACAACAAAAATAATTTTATTATTGTTAATAGTTGCACTTCCTGAAGGCAAGCTTTGCAACATAGAAATCATAAAGCAAGATTAAAGTTCAATGATCTAAACACCTTTGTGTTTCAAACACGTTTACCATCATGTAAGTAATTTCTAGGCTGAAGGAATAATAATAGCTTTTTTTCATCTCATCTTTGAGCCTGTGAAAAACTTTTAGCCTATGAAATAAATTAATCCCCTACCAAAATTCACAAACTATACTATAAATGGCATTTACCCTTTACCAAGAAAGACTGGAGAAAGGTTCTTTTAAAATTGTCAGCAGATCCAGACATTGTTGACTTGGGAAAGGGTTTGACTTCCATCTGTATCTGTAGTCAAATTTATGCCAAATCCTCTGTCTTCAAGTTGTCCCTGATTCTTAGAAACTCCACAATCTCAGCATCTTCTCTGGTCACTCTGTCCTTTTCATAATTAACTAAATTACTATGCTAAATGAATGTCTCTCTTTCTCCAGGGATGTTCTATCCATATTTCCAGGAGATAAGCAGTGAATTCAATAAGTGAATCTCTACCAAACAAATACATTTACATTTAAATAGTATTATTGCTAGACAATGTTTTAATCCAAAAGAAAGAGGATAGAGGCAGCTAGGGTGCAAGCTGGTCTGTTAGAATATTTCAAATTTTAGTGTCTAATCTTGTCAATTAAGGGTCACCACTCTTGGAAATGAGTTTCCGCAGCATATCCTAGAGCAAAATACCATTGAAATAGAATGGAGGTGAGTTTCACTCCTGCTTCCCATGCTAACAGAATCACTACTAGCTACTGAGATGCATGTCATGAGGTGCACACTTTTGCAAGGAGTTATTTCTCTGAATGTTGTTTTAAAGAATTGTCCCAGTCTAAGAACTGAATTGCTATTGCTTTTGTAACGTGTGACAGATTTGTCTTCCTCTCCCCCTCTCCACCAGCATTGGCACCATGGCTATTCTCATACTGTTTTATGTAATTGCTCTCTGAGTAGATGGAGCTGCCACCTGTTCACAAATACAACAAATCACTCTACTTTGGAGTATGATTTAAATAAATCATGATGGGATGATGAGCAGGAATGACAGTTTCACATCTGTGTAAACACGTTTCACCTCCTTCACTCAGACTGAATATGTCTCACAAAGGAAGGATTCTGTTTGAGTGATAACAATGGAATTATCATCTTCATTTTATTTTTAAGGAATTCTTCCACAATGTTGTGCCTACTTTCCTCCTTTACCTCACTTCCACTGAGAATATGCTGTGTCTAGATCATTCAATTGAAAGTCAATGTAACTGTCCCAAGACATTACCCAAAACAGGATCGAGTGCTTAGGAAGTCAGATTTTTGGATCTTTTATTTGTTTTGGTTAGCTCAAAGAATAGTCTACAAAATAACATTTTAATTCATTTTCTCATAGATTGAAGTCATTAAAGGTTTATGAACAAGGGGGATAATCAGCAGTAGCTCATAGCTTGGAAATACACTGCATTTTTGCATTTTTAATTTAAATAATATTTACTTTAACTAATACATAAAAACATGAAAATCTCACTTATCACTGCAGTTCCATGTAATTTTTATGTGTGTATATATTGTGTAACCTTTACAGCAGATAACACCTTTTCAAAGATTTTGCTTTTGTGGTGAAAACATTTAAACTCTATTCTTTAGCTTTTTGAAATGTGCAGTGCATCACTGTGATCTATAGTCACCCACTGTGCAATCATATGCAGGAAGTTACTCTTCTTGAATTGCAATTTAGTACGTAATGATCAACCTCTCCCCATCCCTACCTCCTTCCTACTCTCTGGAAATCATCATTCCCAACTTCTATGATCTGAACTTGTAAGAAGTAAATTTTCTTGAGATTCCATATGTGAGTGAGATCATGTGGAACTTGTCTTTCTGGGCCTGGCTTATTCCATTTAACATAATGTCCTGAAGGTCCATCCATGTTGCTGCAAATGACAGGATTTCATCCTTTTTGTGACTGAATACTATTGCATTGTATATATGCACCATATTTTCTTTATCTACTCATCATTTGGTGGGCATTGATGTTGTTTCCATTTCTTGGCTATTGGAAATAGTGCTGAAATAAGCATGAAAATTCAATGTTTGTTTGACACGTGTGTTTGATACATATATATCATTGGGACTGCCGAATCATATGGTATTTTTCTTTCTAATTTTTTGAGGAACTTCCATATTATTTCCTGTAATGGCTATACTAATTCATATTCTGATCAACAAAGATTGTCTTTTCATTTTGACGTGCTTAAAAAACTATAGGGATTAACTGCTATTATATTATAAGGCCAGATTAACTGGCTAAAGAAAATTTCATCATTCATCACTTCAGGGCTATTTCTAACCATAGTCAGACACTATCTTGTCTAAGAGTGCTTGAGGAAAAATTATCAAATCTTCTTAGGTTGAAGATTTGATAAATATCTTCTACTGCAGATAAACAATTTAAGGACTAAATTAGCCAGAACTCACTGTGTCAAAGATATTACTCTGTTTTATACTGGAAACATTCTCAGCCCTATTTGTAAAATATAGTAGGAGAGATACACCCCAAGCTCCTTTATATGTGGGAGATACAACCCAAGCTCCTAAGTGAGACGGATTATACTAAAACTGGTATGGATTATGTATTTTCCCTATTTGTTCTTACTATATATTTTAGCAACATCAGCACAGGATTTATTTTAATTCCTTCTTGAGAACTTTTACCTTTTCATTTAAGGAAGCACTTTACAGCTTCTCTGTGGTATATCCAAGTTGCCAGCATCACTATCCTTACACTGTGGGGCCATTATTGAGTAAAACAATGGTCGGGCCAGGGATTTAGCTCAGTGGTTCCAGCACCTGCCTCTCAAGTACAAGGTCCCAAGTTCAATCCCAGGTACTGAAAAAAACAAAAACAAAAAACAATGGTTACTTGAACACAAGCCTTATGGCACTGTGATAGTCCACCTGGTCATCATCCCTAGGGCTGCTAACAGGACAGTAGTGTATACAGCATGAATATGCTGAAGAATGGTTCACATCCTGGATGGGATGGAGTGGTATGGCCTGAGATTTCATCATGGCATTTAGAATGGGGTGCAATTTAAATTTCAAGAATTGTTTATTACTAAAATTTTACAATTTAATATTTCAAGATTATAATTGATTATGAGTAATTGAAATTATGCATAACCAAGGAGCACCATTCACATCATAAAAGGTGGAACTTTAGTATAATAATGAAATTGGTATGTAGAAAGATTATAGACAGCTGACAAATAATATGAAATAATATAATAATATGAAATTTTTCATGTCTTCGAACATCACTTCAATTCTTGGTCCCTAAAAGGAAGGACAATAAATTCATCCAAATCTCCAAAAGATGGAAGGAATGTCTGACAACTTCTTTGACTACTATATCTAACTAGCAACAATTATTGAGAACGATAATTGAGAACAATAATATTGAGAACAACAAAAATTGAGAACAATATTCTCAATTTTATTTATTTTTATTTTTTAAATGTAAATTAAAAGTTTTATTGAATAAAAATGTCCCAGAATAAGCAAGACAGTAAGAAAACAATATTTTACATCTCTAAAAAATATCAAAGCTACATCTCTATAAATGCAGTACAAACCTCTTCCTCCCCTACATACAATTTGGAATATCAATTATGCACAGCAAATGTACTCAAGCTCATATGTTCCCAGCCTTAATACTAAAGAAAACCATCCCAATAAAAAGGTCTATTGCTGGTTTGATTTCCCTCTGGGAATACAGTCTGCCATAAAAATCAATACACTTCAGAGAGGGTAAGTATTTAAAAATTAGCAGCTCAAAAAGGGGATATCAGAAGTGAAATAAGGTTTGGAGATCTGAGCTTAACTGGGTGAAAGCAGTTCTTTCCATTATTCTTCCTTTGAACTCACTATGCTCTAACATGGAGCATGGTGAAAAAAGATCCAAAGGTATTACAAAAATGTTGCAACCTTCAATAAATTGTGAGAAGCACAGATACCACAAAAAAGAAAGCAATCACTTGGGATGTTGTCAAACTCATTGACAAAATACCATAGCATATTTGGGAGACAGTGGACCTCCCCAAGCACCAAAGCTTGTAGGTTGGTTCTTTAATTGTCTCAAAAGGTTCTATGAAAAGGTGACTATATTATATCTCAGTAATTCAGTTCAAGATGTAAAGAGTAGTATGCAAAGCGATAAATTCCCTATATAATCATAGTAAGAAAATTAACCTAAAAAATCTTAGAAGACTAAATACTTGAGCTCTTAACAGTTGAATACCAAAAAATTAAATTGGTATTCATTTAAAAATATACAAACTGTGCCCTTTATACTAAAGTGCATTCAGTCATAATGTTTAGACCCTTAAATCCCTTCTGTGTGTTCTCTTATTTCCGCAATGTAAAAATGTACTACTAATCATCTATCTACTTTAATATTATCTTTTGGGAATACAGTGGAATCTGGATTATATCAGTTGGACTATCTCCCTATTTATAAGCACCTATGTATATCATCATGGATAAAATGGAAGATTTAAGTAATGTTATCTTTTGCACTTAGAACTGGTTTTACTGCATATGGTTTTGTTTGTTTGTTTGTGGTAGCAGAAATTCATTTCCAAAGTTGCTTCCACAAAAATGACAGTTCACATTAGGATTGCTGTTTCTTGCATCACTTTGATAAAGGGCAGTGGCTCACTCACACTAAGATGAATTTAAGGCACAGCACTCTTAAAGTTTGTCATTCTTCATCCTCATCCTCATCATAGTACCTATTTCTCTTTATCTGTTCTTCTACAGACAGCTCTTTGACTTCTTCTCCCTCCCAGAATCCCATATCCTGGGATTTCTGATTCTGAGTAGTGTATTCTTTAGTGGAGGTGTTATCTGCAAAGGTGGACCAATTTGGAGACTTGGGTTCTACTGGAGACTGCTCTTTGAGGAAGTTGCTATAATCATCTTCTAGGTTTGCACCATTTTCTATGAGATTCTCACTCCCCATCTCAAAGCTATGAATTTCCTTACTTCTCCCTGCCTCTCCTCTTCTAGGCACCTTATTTTGCCAGGTCATTTTTGCCATGCTCCCATTCTTCTCAGGAACCTTGGCATTTTCCACTTGTTTCCTTTCTGCTACTATCCCTCCTGCAAACTTCTCATTCTGGTCTGACATGCTCCAACCTTTCCTGATAGGTAGGGACAAATTTTTTGGGCTCTTGACAGAAGAGGTTTGAAAAGAACTTGCCACAGTGAACGGGCAGCTTCTTTCCTTCAGTAAAGAAGATCGTCTTAGCTTTTTCCAATCCAGATCTACATCCTCAGGAGCTTCGGCTTGCTGACTTCGTCCTCAGGAGGCCATTTGGGTTTAGATACTTTGATTCCTTCCTCCAAGGTACTTCCTGAACTGCTAAATTCAGTTGGAGGAGGCCAGGCGATCTTTAGCTTCTTGGTTTCAGCTGGCTTGTCTTCCTTTTCTGGCTGAGAGGAGGCCTTGGCTTCCATACTTGCAGCCAGCACACCCACCTTGGCAATGGGTGCATCTTCCACCCCTGGGCTCTGGGGCATCTCCCGTTCATTTGGAATTTGGGCTAGTTTCTCCAAGGTCTCCTCATTTTCATTTTTGCATGCCCACAGACCCTTGTGTGGTCTATGCCCAAAGCCTTCATCGTAGTTGCCTTTAGATTTAAAGAGTTGATTGAAGTGAGGCTTACAATAGATTCTCCCATGTAAAGATGCACATGTTCCTAGACTAAGTTTGTTGTTGCAATAGGAGCAATGGAAGCAGCTGATGTGAAACATTTGTTGGTTGGCCAGGAGATGCTCCATGGGGTAGACTGTCTTCCGACATTCAACACAGGTCTTTCTCGCAGGTGCCTGAAACTTCTTCACTGCTTTGGTAGGAGAGCTTTCAGAAAGTGTGGAGGCTCTGGCATCTGGACTCCGAGGCTTGGGGGACACAGGTTGCTGCACCTCGCTGTTAACTTGAGAGTTACAGGAGTCATCTTCAACATGAGTGGAATGGACTGCCAGTCTATTCTGTTGCAGAAATCTTTTCTGACTTCTGATGGGAGCCACAGACCTCAGGACCTAGGGGCATGTTCTCCTTTTGTTCCAATTTAGGAGTTCTGATTTCACCACCACTGACTTTCAACTCATTTGTATAGCTGGTTGAAGTACTTTGTTTGGACACAGCTGCCTGGTACTTGGCCATTCGATCCTGTATGGAGGCTTCTGAGAGGCGTGGGAGTTCCAGATTTCGCCTACTCCCATTTTTCTCCAAGGTGAATGCAGAGGATGGCAAATGACCTGAGCCTATTTCCAGGCCATCCAGAGGACAGCTGTTTTCAGAGGTCCTTCGTCCACCTGCATTCCGGCTTTGGGCTTCAAGAATCTTGGTTTGAGTTGGTTTGCCTTTCTCAAACATCATCTTAAACCTGTTCAGAGGGACACTGTATTTCTCTATTTTGGTTGAAGCTTCTGTGTTTTCACTGATTTCAGATTTCTCAACTTCATGTCTGGAATCTCCCAGACAATTTTCCATGTTTTCACTTTCGGGTGTGTGGTCTTTAAGATCTTCACTATCCTCAGGGTGATACCGACACTGAATACGTGGATCAGGAAGGGATCCAAATCTAGGTCTCAGCTGGGTCTGTCCCTCGTGATCAGCTCCAGCTCCAGAAGTGGAGTTGCTTGTCACTTCAGCAGGAGGGTGGTCGACTCTGTGCCTAATCTCAGAGCTGCTGTTTCCAACTGGGTCCATGTGCAGCTCTGCTCCAGGCGAGGGGTTCTCCCACTTCTTCTTTAACACAGTCAGGGTTCCCCATCTGAAGTGCTGGGGGAGATTTGCAGTGTTACTTCTCTTCTTTTCCATGTTAGCCTCTTCAGCTGCTTTCTGGTGCTTGGAGAATATCTCCATAATAGCTGATGACTTGTGCTTGTTGATGAGAGAAAGTTCTTTGGCCGTTACCCTGAATGATACGGAAGTCCACTGTCGTCTATTAAAAGGAGTTGATTCCATTTTGTCTTACAGATATCGAAACACCTTTGTCCAGAGGAGGTGAGATTAGAAATGAGTCAATAGTTTCCTTATTTGAAGAGCAAAAAATATAAATTAAGGAGCTTCCTGCAGCTCTCCTGAAAACCAAAGAGCATAACTGCTCTGGTAGAGTTCTGTTCACTGGGTTCTGGTCCAACTGTCTGGCAACAGAAGAATACTGACCTGCTGACCCATGGCTGGGTCACACTAAAAGTCCCATGATGCAAAGCAGGTGACAGGCAACCCTAAAGACCATGCTGCTTTTCCACATGCACCACTTTTTCTTCTTTTTTTATTTATTTATTTTTTTTTTCTTTTTGTTTTTGAGACAGGCCTCACTTTGTACTTTAGGCTGGTCCTGTGTAGCCCAGGCTGGCCTCAAGCTAGAGGTGATCCTCCTGCCTCAGCCTCTGAAGTGTTGGGATTAGAAGCATGTGCTACCATGCCTGGCTTACTTTGTTCTTCTGACTACATCACTGGCTGAAACTAATACTAGCCTTTTAAAATTTTTGTTGATTCAAAAAAAAAAAAAAAAAGAGGGCCAGGGATGTAGCTCAGTGGTGCCGAGTCTGCCTGGAAAGTGCAAGGTCCTGAGTTTGATTCCTGGTACTGAAAAAAAAATTTTTTTTTAATTTGTTTTAGTCTCCTTGTTGGAAAGAGGCATAGTACACAGTAATGGAAAGGAGCTCTGGCATTAAAGCATGCGCCTTGGCCTTGCCACTCAAAGCTGTGCACCTTTCCTAAAACTCAGATTTCTCATCCATAATAATGGTATTCTTATGAGAAATAAATAAGATATAGAAGAAATAATGCTGATCCAGAATAAGTACACAATAAATGATAGGGTTTTTTGTTCTTGTTGTTTTGGTTTGGGCTTTCTTGGTTGGTGGTAGTGGTAACATTCTCAATTTTAACAGTTAGGTTTTTATAACATAGTACCAAAGAGGAAAACAATATGTTAAACATAAATGTATTATGCATAATATAAACACTTAATCTTTTTTATTTGTTTGTTTGTTCATTCTGCTGTTTTGGGATTTGAGACTAGGGCCTCACTAGGTCAAGCATTCAACCACCGAGCTATACCCCAATCACCCTATTTGATTGTAACATAGATATGTAATCTTATAAAGTGAGATCATAATTTTAAAACAGGAAAAAGACTTTAAGATTATATAATTTAAAACATTTTAGAGAAAACGCAATTTAAACCCATAAAATCAATCCAGAGAGTTATGGTCTCTTTGAGAGCAGTAGCCAACAATCTTTTACTTATTCTTATAATTCTATTGCTTCACAAACAGGTTTGCAGGTAGTTAGTAAGTAATTGTTGGATGGATGCAAGAGTAGAATCCAAGAAAGAGAACCAGAACTGTTCCATATAACTTCATCATTTGGATTCTGATAAGCCACATCTATTTAATCTTCAGCAGGTGAAGTTAAATAATTATTGAGTCCCTTTGTCTATAAAAGGGCTATGCAAGGTAATAGGAAAATTCTGATTTGCAGAATAATGTAACACCTGCCTTAATATAACTGGTTATGTATGGTTTAATGCCGATGCAAGAAGACAAGTGCTAAAGATAATTACAAAACATTGAGAAGTGAGAAATCATTGCCCACTAGTTGCATGTGATAAGTCCTCATGAATGAAATTACACTTGGCTTAGGCTTTGAACAATTGCTAAAATGTCAAGGAACAGAACTGTTAGGCCTCAAGAATGTTCCTGAAAGAACAAATGTGAGAAAAAGTAAAAGGCAGAAAGAGTTATGACTTGTTACAGTAAGAATGGGTGGTAGGAGCACAGCCTATGAGTGTAGTTAGAAATAATTCTGGAAAAGGGAGTAGAGGCCAGATTAGGAAGGATTGTGAAGGTCTATGAGCAATATTGGAAGGGAGGCTTCAACCAGATAAGTTACACATTAACCCGCCAAGAAGGTTTTGGTTGCAGTGTACAGCAGATGGGAAAAATCAGACCTTCCCTTTAGGATTCTTATGTAAGGTACTGAGTTATGTACTGGATCAGATAGACAATGAACATTTTCTTTAAAAAATTCCATATGTGTCTGAGCACAATTATTTTACTTCTTATAAAATTACTCATTGTAACATGGAAATAGGAGAACGTGATGTGGACTGACAGAGTGAAAGAAGAGTCAACAAGAGGCAGGCTTTTGTATTTGGAAAATGTTTATTGTTTTACAAAAGACAACATTATATTTATACTTTCTGTAAATGTGCTCTGTATTGAAGGCTTTTACTCCCTAGGAAACCCAAAGAATAGGAATGTAAAATAGGCTGCTTGCAAAGATTCTGAGTTACAGAGAGTACCAATAATATTTACTTCTTCTTGAGTACTGATAATATTTACTGCAACAGCCTCACCTTCAGATGAATTATTGTCCAGTCTAGATAGCACCAGATGTCGACACCTCTTGCATTATTTTAAATTACATGGAAAAGTGTGTTTGTTTTGTTTTAATACAAAAACACGTTCAACCTGATTGTAAACTCTTAACTTACCCCATCACCAGGCATCAGGAAAAAATATAGACTGTATTTGCTGAAGTTTGCAATACTCTTAAATTTGATCAACTAATTTCAATTTGAACAGTGTTGGGACCCAATAGCACCAGTGATTACACAAACTAATAGAGTAATTCTAATTCATCATACTTATTTTGAGTGTACACGGTGTGCCCCAAATATTGTAAGCAAAAACAGAAACATATAAGGTGAGTTAAAATATATCTCCATTTTTATTAATGTTCATTTGTTTCACATTAGTTTGGAGGGGGAGTGCTATTCATTCTTATAAAGCAATGTATGGAAGAATCATTATTGCTTTGGCATAAAGAAGCAAAATTTACAAATTACCTTTTCCTTTCCTTAAGCATCCTAAATAGTCTCCCATTGAGATTTAAACTCAAGACCTACAGAGAACAGATGGTGAAGGCCATATCTTCTTGCTAATCCCAGTATGGGGTGTTGTAACTTGGTCTAATGGTGCAGTCACTCGAAATACAATGCTTTTGCGAGTCTTCCATTTGCTTCCATTTTTCAGATAAATGTTTTATTTTTATCATCAATAAATATTTCATCTCTACTTGGCTCAACCGCACAAACCAATTCAGAGCTAAAAAAACCAAAAGAAACTATCACATCTGTTAGATTTAGGTTTAGCTGGTGATATGTAATCAGCAGTCCAAATTTCTTCCTTCTAGTAATTATTGTTACACAGAGTGGTATGTGGAAGTTTGCTAAGGACTAAGTCAACTATTCAAAGAAGGAAAATGGAGAAAGGCAAAATAGATGCTATAATCTAAATAACTTTATTTTCAATAGATAAATAATGACTTTTATAAGACACTGCAATGTTTTTCTTCTCATTTTTTTCTCAGATTTATAGGATGTCTAACTTAGATCAGAGAATGGACATTTAAATGGTACTAATATTTCTCTTCATTTCTTTCTGAAATATGAATGTATCTCTACATGCTAAACTTTGCAACAGAAACTACTTATAAAAGACAAGGGATTTGACAACAAGAAAAACAATGTACTATAACAATAGAATTGCCTTCTGTCACTGACTGTTATTAATTCTTAGTCCAATTTTCAACCTGTTCATATAACACTTTGAAAGAAATCTTAAGATATAAAGAGATAAAAAGAAATTCAAAGGAAGTCTTTGGAACACTCAATTATACTTCTCAGAGGTCATGAAACATGTTAAAAATATATGTCAAAAGTAATCATATGTGAATCACATTAGTGAAATCAAATTTTCATTTATGGTCTGATGAAGAACATTCATGAATTCTTTATCAAAGACAAACTAAAAAACAAACATAAAAGTAAGTAATTGATAAGCCTCATGAAACTTAACAGATCAGAAAATATTTTTGAATATGTCAGAGCATGCTTAAGAGCATGGCACTTGGCTAAAATTCAATCCTAGAGAAATGTTTTTCAGAGTAAGATTATGAGGACTTTAATGAATTACGATGAGAAGATGAGGAGCAGGGAAGAACACAGAAATGATTTGAGTAGCAAAGTACTCTTTTTATTGTATATTGGCAGATTATAACTGCGAATGTTTGTGGAGTACAAAGTGATGTTTATAATTTTTTAGTAAGACACAGAATGACCAATCAAGTCAATCCCACTTATCAACTCAAACATTTGATATCTTCCCTTATGAAAATATACATGGTCCACAACTGAGAACCATTAATGTACAAACCTTGATTATAAGCTATATTCACAATTCTGTGCAAAGGCACAAAGCCTTAGATAAAGAGGAGTAAGTTTGGTTGGCTTTTCCTTTGAGATCTGTTGCAAAATACTACTTTTATGTGCTCAATATTAACAACATTTGAAGATAATATCCATTAAAGCTACTTCTAACAGTCATTTAGGCAATGTCTTGCTAATTCTAGAAAATAAACCTTGTTTGAAGTTAGACTTTACTGTACTCTCTATGGTAGGCAGTTGTCAGATGTCCTTTGTAACATCTGTTTCATACAGGATATATTAAAAACAATTCACAAAAAAATTCACAGATTCACATCTATGTAAATGACAACCATAGGGTAACTATTGTTCTCTTTTGCAATTCTGCTTTTGATAATTAAAATAACCAAATTTGCATATTAAACATTTTAAAGGGCTCTTTGACAAAAAGTAGAAAATTTTCTAAATTAATAAGGACCCTTTTATGGATGTCATCATATGGTAGGAACATTGTTTTCCATGATGACTCATCAGAAATAATGATTTTTAAGATTATTTTAGTGTTAAATTTGCATGTCACTACTTCTATAGTTTAAAATTATGTCATAGTTAATACCTGAATACCTTAACAACACAGCAGCTTTGGAAAGCTTTTGTTTATATTTCACCCACAGAAGAATTTAAATCTCTTACTCTTAAAACCTGGCTCATAAAACTTTCAACTTTGTTTTATAATTTACATATCATATCAAAATGTTGAAAGTTGAAATTCTAGTTTCAAAAACAATACATTAAAATTACACTGGGATTTTACTTAAGATAAAGCTATAAATATTGATGACATCAGGATAGGAAGTAAGTGTAAAGTAGATAATTTTGTTCATGAAGTAACACAGATCAAAATGACTTATATAGATAGCAAAGAACTGATAACACTGAGCATAACTCCTGTATAAAACAAATGTCTACTATCATCGTGGCCGGCAGAGTGACCTTTTCAACTTTCTAAGGCTCCACTTTTGTGGCTCATTGCCAATTTCCTCACTGTTAGGAAGGCATCATCTTCCTCACACCATGTTCTTTCTACCGCTTTCTATGCCTGTGCACACAGCAACTAAATAAAAATAGGACTATTACCAGTTTGAATGTTTTTGCTGTGCAAATCACAGTTTTTGCAGGAACTCCTTTCTAACCCAAATGTAGAGTCTTTGAGTGGCAATGATAACATCAGAGCACAGACCCAGAAGTGCCCTGGAAATGCTCTTGTTCCAATGCGTTAGTTACAACATCATCTTGGACAATCTCTGGGGAAATGGAAAAGAAAGGATACTAGAATGAAAAAATTTCATTTGTAGAAGAATAAATTATTTTGTTCTTTCCAGTGTTAGGAATTAATGCTTAAACTGTTTTTTTTGGTACCAGGGATCGAACTTGGGACTTTGCGTGGCAGGCACCGGAGCCACTGAGCTAAATCCCTGGCCCCTAAGGCTTGAACTTACTCGCAGTTTGCTGGGAAGACAAACAGGCAAGCAAGATTTGAAGCACTTTGGGCCACTGGTGAGGCTTTGTCAACCTGGCTGCATTCCAGTCACTGTGGTGTCAGCTGAAGACCGCAGGCACCTCCACTGCTTTAGTTTCAAGGAAAATCATTTGCATTTTTCACAGGTCTTCTGTTATTTTATGTGTCTGTGGAATGCTTTTCCCTCTCCAAAATGCTGTTAGTCTACTATTTCCTCATAACAAACCTGTGTTATAAATGAAAATATCAAAAGTTAAACTGACTTTAACTTTTCTGTGTGAGATCATGAATGCAAAGAGATAAAAAAGCTGAGCTGGAGTCCAATTTCTGCTTCTTGGTCCAACATGGTTGTTAGAAGCTTCTGGGAGCTTCCAGATGGTTTCAGGTGCTCCTGTTTCTCATAGATATCTCAGAAAGATAGTAAGTGTTCCACGGGTCTGCATTTACTGAGAGCCTTTTCAAATCCTGATGAATTTCCACATGCTATGGCTTCAATATGAGGTATTCTCTGAAAGCCTCATGTGTTTGGAAGGTAACTGGACCATGGGGATGCTCTACTTATCCAGTGATGAGTTTATAGCTTTCTTACTATTAGGAAGTGGGCTGGGTTAGGGACAGGTCGCTGCGTGCTTGACATGGAAGGGCATAATCTCTCTCCCTGGCTCTGCCCTTCTTTCTCTACTTCCTGGCTGCCATGACATGAACAGCTTTTTCTCTCCTATTCCCCCCTTCTATGCCTTGTCTACCTTGGAGCCTGGAACATATGGACTGAATACTCCAAAGCTTTAAAATCAAATAAAGATGTCTTCCTTTGAATTGAGTGTTTCAGGTATTGTGTCTCTGTAATGAGAAATCAAATGAGACAACAAGCAACTGGAAAAACTACCAGAATTGGAAGGTTAAATTTTCCAAGTTGTTTTTATTCTTACAGTAACATCTCTACTATTTGCCAATTGCTAAGTTCCTTATATATATAAGTTAAAGTATATTCAAAAATTAAAACATTGGAAGGAGTCAACATTCTCCTTGGGGAGACTCAAAATTCTTTGAGAAAAACATAGTAGGGACTTCTGATTCTACAAATAAGAAGGATTAAAGCCCCTGAAAACCAACACTACCCAAACCACCTAAAGTTGCTAGTTAGCATCTTAAGTATTAACAATAAAAAGTTCATTTATTATATGTTACATATCATATAAATAAAACAAAGTAGGAAGGAAATAGAGAGAGAATATAAATTTGTATAAACATCTATATTGCTTTCTGGCTTCAGGTTAGATAATTAAAATATAAAAGATCGGACATAGCAGAAAACAAAAACAAAGACCGTCTTAGTATTTTAAAGCAGCAAAGTGTTACTTTGGCTGGATTACAGATGGTAAATTGGATGTAAGTTGAGATCTGAGCAAGAGATCTGGACATACCCAGGGGCTAGAGGAGTGCAAAAATGGAGGAGATAGGGAAGAGCATTAAAGTTCAATCATAAATACGATACAAAGGCTGGAAACTTACATGTGACTTATGTTTTCCTATCTGTAAGGACTTATCAGCCTCATCACCTTTCCTTTGCGTAGGCTTGCCATCACTGCAGAGCTTACAGGGAAAAGATACCAGGGATCCAGGCTTTATCCCAGCTCCTAGAGATGTGTCTGAAGCACCAGACAAGAAGGCACTGAGGGACAGACTCCAGAAGTCCTGTGGGTGGAGCAAAGAATGCCAGGAAAAGCTGGTAAATACCAGTTTCCTTAGCAATTATTTTGCCACTGTGAAATGGGAGCAATGTAATTAGAACAATATAATTTCATATTACACAGATAAATTCATGGTGACATGAACATAGTATAAAGGAAATCCATAATAAAAGCTAAGAATAGAAATATATAGCAAGAAATCTTGCCTGTCTTGTTTCAGCAGAAGCAAAACCAAAATCTCATGATCATTAAAAACCATAAACTGGGTCTCACATTGCTTTGTGGCCAGATTTCACAAGCAAGTCTCCCAAGCCCCAAATTGAGAACTTATTTTAAATTAGTCCTGAAAGTGCCCTCAAATATCTGGAGCAAAGAAGTATAACCTTTTCAAGAAAAAGTTTCAGCTCAGTTTCCAAACAATTTGCATAGATAAATTCTCAAAAACACATGCACAAAGAATAAAATACTACCAAATATTCAAGGAAGCTCAAAAATAAAATAGAAGAAATGCATTCTAGAAACTTTTAGATACTGACAAAAAATCAGATAATAATATGAAACAATTATAGCTACTATGTATAAATAAACAAAAGACATTGAAAATATATGTGCATAAAATCAGAAACTATAAAATGGTACAAGCCCTTTGAAAAAAAACTGACCAGAATTTTTTGAAACAAAAATATAATCGTTAGGGCTGAGAATTTAGCTCAGCTGCCTGCCCCACAAGTGCAAGGACCCGAGTTTGAACCCTGGTACCAAAAAAAAAAAAAAAAAAAAACAGAAAAGATACAATCGTTAAAATTGTCAGATTTTCTCTACATTAGAGGCACACTTTATACCAGTGAAAAAAGAATATGTAAACTACAAGATAAATGTAAAGAACTTGGTTAGAAAGTGGCACATTTTCTGAAGATACAGAAAATGCAGCATAAGATTTAAAGGGAGAGGACAGAGTGAAGATATAAAGAATAGAACAAAGACAATTTTGAAAAGATAATAGAGATATCTCAAATTCTTGAAAGACAATATTGCTCAGATTCAAAAAGCCCAGCACAGTTCAAATAAATCCATATGTAGGCAAATCAGGGGAAATTGTAAAATACCACAAAGACAGATCTTAAGAGCTGCCAGAAGTACGAAACAAATTACCTACAAATGTGATGTATACTGATATCTGATTAATTAGTAGCTGCTGAAGCTAAGAGATAATCTAAAAAACTGTCCTCATATAACAGAAAGAAAGCAAGTTAATCAAGTAGGGAAGCTACCTTTCAATAATAAGAGCACAATGAGACCATTTTCAGACAAATGGAGTCAATTTGACACCAATAGATTTTTACTTATGGAAACTTTAAGGGTGACTCCAGGAAAACGAACGTGATCAGGTAGATGACCCAAAATACACAAGAGGATGATGCAAAAAGGGGGCAAATATGTGGGTAAATAAATATTAAATTGAAAAAAATGTAAAACCTAACAATAGTGTTTGATATCTTAAAAATAGAGTTAAAATAAGGATAAAACTGGTGTATCAGACAGAAGAAAGTAATGAAAGCCAAAATTGTAAGGGTCTTATAGTAGTCACGAAAATGGTAAAATTGTTAACATTAAACTTTATGAAGTATGCAAGTTGAATTTTATGATGTAATCATGGAAAAAATAAAAATAAACTATAAAATTTACCAACTAGTAGGGTAGGAAAGTTAGCAAGGATGGAGTTACATGTTAACAAGTAATCAATCCAAAAGAAGTGAAAAAAGGAAAAAATAAAATAAACAGAAAAATTACACCAAATATAAAACTTAAAAAATATGAATTGTAGAAATAATTTCAGTTGTATTAGCAATTGCAGTAATTTTATTAGTTCTTTCACTGAGAAAGATTTCAAACTGGATTTAAAAACCAAAATAAAGAAAAATCAAGACAGCCATAAGAATCACATCCAAGGAATATGTAATTACCTTTTTTGTATTTTTTATGCTTTACTTTCATTGTTTAAATTGAAACCTAGAAAAAGATAAAAGCAAATACTAAAAAAAAAAAAAAACCCCACAAACATTACAAAAACCTCTTAAAAATCATTGCTATATAAAAATATATTTTTAAATTTTAAAATAAATTTTATTTTATTTTACCCCATTTGCCCAAGCCCCCAACCCCATGTACAAAAGCTTTGTTTCCATTTTTTTCCTTCTATTTTCACTTGTTTTCTTATTGCTTCCTTCCTTTCTCCCTCCCTTCTTCCTTGTTCCCCTTCCCATTTTAACACTTTCTTCTCATTTTCCAGCATCCATTCAACACCTCATTCCTTATTTCCACATTCAGTTTCTCACACCAGAGAAACAATGCAGTATAATATATCTGTCTGATTTATTTCACTTAAGATTATGGTCTCAAGATCCATTCATTTAGCTATAAATGTCTGAAGCTCATCCTTCTTTATAGAAGGGTAGTACTCTATTGTATAAAAAAAATCTTTATCCACTCATCAGTTGATGGGCATTTGCGCTGTTTCCAGGATTTAACTATTACAAACTGTGCTGCTATAAACATGGGTGCATATTGCTGTGGTATGATGTTTTTAATTCTTTTGGTAGAATACCAAGAAGAGGTCTAGCTGGGTCAAAAGGAATCTCTAGTTTTAGTTCCTTGAGAAATCTCCACACTAATTTCCACAGTGGCCCCACCAGCAGTAGAGAAGGGTTCCTTTTACCCCACAACCCCTCCAGCATTTGTTTTTGGTTGATTTCTTAAGCAGCCATTCTTTCTGGAGTGAGATGGAATCTCAACATTGTTTACATTTGCATCTCTCAAATGACCAGTGATGTTGAACATTTTTTTCATGTATTTATTTGCCATTTCTAATTCTTTATCTGAGAAGTGTCTTTTTATTTTAGATGCCCATTTTTGCATTAGGTCTTTAAATTTGGGGGGCATTGATTTTTGGAGGTCTTTATATTCTAGATAACAGTCCTTTATCTGAATAGCTGGTAAAAAAAATTTTCCACTCTGTGAGCTGTCTCTTCACTCTGTTGGTGGTTTCTCTTGATGTGCAAAATCTTTTTAATAATATGAGGTCCCAGTTGTTGATTCTTTGTACTATTTCTCTCATGCAGTCTGGGTTTTGTTCCTGAAGTCTTTGCCTACTCCTACGTCTTCAAGTGTTCTACCTACTCTCTCTTCCAGAAGATTTAGTGTTTCTGTTTTAATATTTAGATATTTGATCCATTTCTATTTTAGGTTAGTATGTGGTGAAAGCTATGGGTCTAGTTTCAATTTCTGGCATGTGGAAAGCCAATTTTTCCAGCACCATTTATTAAAGAGGCTTTCTTCCAGTAAAGATGTTTGACTCCTTTGTCAAAAATAAGGTGAGTGAGTATGTCTGGAGTTGTTTCTGCATACTCTAGTTTGTTCCATTGATCCTCAAGTCTGTTCTCTTGCCAGTATCCTGCTGTTTTTATCACCATAGCTTTGTAGTATAATTTAAAATCAAGGTTTGTGATACCCCCTCCTTTGCTTTTGTGGCCCAGATTGCCTTTGCTATTCTAGGTCTCTTCCAGTTCCAAATGAATTTTAGGATTGTTTTTTCTAATTCTGTGAAATATACTGTTGGTATTTTGATTGGGATTGCACTGAATCTGTATAACAATTTTGGAAGTATGGCCATTTTCACTATACTGCTTCTTCCTACCCAAGAACAAGGGACAGCTGTCTATTTTCTGATATCCTCTGTAATCTTTTTCAGAGTACTATAGTTTTCAATATAAAGATCTTTTATCTTCTTTGTTGGATTGATTCCTAGGTATTTAATTTTCTTGGATGCTATTGTGAAAAGTGTTGTTTCCATAATTTCTCTCTCAGTGACTTTGTTATTTGTGTACAGCAATGCTATTGATTTTTGAATGTTGATTTTGTATCCAGAAACACTCATGAATTTGGTTATTAAATCTAGAAGTCTTTTGTTAGAGTTTTTGGGGTCTTCTTTGTACAGTATCATGTCATCAGCAAATCATGATAGTTTAACTTCTTCTTTTCCTATCCTTATTCCTTTTATTTCTTTTCCTTCTCTAATTGTTCTAGCTAATGTTTCCAGAACTATATTGAACAAGAGTGGACATACTTGTCTTGTTCATGATTTTAGAGTGAAAGCTTTGTTTTTGTCCACTTAGTATGATGTTGGCTGTTGGTTTGTCATAGATGGCTTTTACCAGCTTGAGATATAGACCATCTATACCAATTTTCTATAGGGTTTTTATCATGAATGGGTGTTGGACCTTGTCAAACACTTTTTCTGCATCTATTGAAAGGCTCATATATTTTTGTCCTTGGCTTGTTAATATACTGTATTATGCTTGTTTGTTTGTTTGGTACCAGGGATCAAACTCAGGACCTTGTGCTTGCAGGGCAGGCGCTGGAATCACTGAGCTAAATCTCCGGCCCTGTATTACATTTATTGATTTACATATGTTGAACCATCCCTGCCAACCTGGGAAGAATCCAACTTGGTCATGGTGTATAACCTTCTTGATTATTTGTTGCATTCTGTTTGCCAGTATCTTACTGAGAATATTTGCATCTCTGTTCATTAGGGAGCTTCACCTGTAATTCTCCTTTTTCAGTTGGATCATTCTCTGGTGTTGGAATCAGGGTAATGCTTGCTTCCAGGAATGAATTTGGGAATACTGTTTCCTTTTCAATTTCATTAAAGAGTTTGAGAAGTAGCAGCATTAGCATTCTTCTCTAAATTTCTTATAGAATTCAGCAGTGAATCTATCAGGGCCAGGGCTTTTCTTTGTTGGTAGTTTTTAAATTACATGTTCAATTTCACTGGCTGATATTCGTTTATTTAGAATTTCTATATCTTCTTGATTCAGCTTTGGTAATTCATATATACTAGGAATCTGTCCATTTCTTCCGTGCTTTCCATCTTATTAGAATATAGGTTCTTAAAGTAGATACTGATGATCTTCTGGCTCTCTGTAGGATCTGTTGCGATTTCACCTTTTTCATTCCTAATTGCATGGATTTGAGTCTTTTCTTTCCTTTTTTTTGATAAGTTTGGCTAAGCATTTATCAATTTTATTTAATCTTTCAAAGAACCAACTTTTTAATTCATTGATTCTTTGTATTGTTTTTGTAGTCTCCATTGAATTAATTTCTGCTCTGATGGTTATAATTTCTTTCCTTGTATGAGATTTGGGCTTGACTTGCTCTTCTTTTACTAGAAGCTGGAGAGTCAACATTAGGTTGTTTATTTGAGCTCATTCTGTTTTCCTGATATGGAAATTTACTGCTATAAATTTCCCTTGTAGGACTGCTTTCATCGCATCCCATAAGTTCTGGTATGTTGTACTGTCCTTATTTAATTGTAGAAATTGTCTGATTTCTTCTTTGATTTCATCTGTGACCTATTGGTTGTTCAGGAGGGTGTTATTTAATTTCCATGTGTTTTGAAGTTCTTGTGTTTTCTTTTGCCATTGATTTGTAATTTCATTGCACTATGGTATGATAATATGCATGGGATTATTTCAATTCCTTTGCATTTACTTAAGCACGTTCTATGAGCAAGTATATGGTCTGTTTTGGAGAAAGCCCCATGTGCAGCTGAGAAGAATGTGTATTCTGATGTTGTAGGGTGGAACACTCTGTAGACATTTATTAAGTCCATTTGTTGAAAAGTTTAGTTTAATTCTAAAATTTCATTTTTGATTTTTTGTCTAGTTGATCTGTCTATTTGTGATAGTGGGGTATTGAGGTCCTCCATTACAATGGTATTAGTGCTTAAATGATTTTTCATGTGCATTAATATTTGTTTTGTACATTTGGGTGTGCTGCTATTTGGTGCATATATATTTAGAATTGTTATTTCTTCCTCTTGGATTGTTCCCTTTACCAGGATGTATTCTGACCTTCTTTGTCTCTCTTAATCAGTCTTAGCTTGAAGTCTGCTTTGTCTGCAAATAGAATAGCTACTCCTACTTTTTTCCAGTTTCCTCTCACATGAAATATTGTTTTCCATCCCTTGACTTTCAGTCAGTTAATTTGTTTTTCAATGAAATGTGTTTCTTGTATGCAGCGTATTGTTAGATCTTGCTTCTTTATCCATTCTGTCAGTCTGTTTCTTTTGATTGGTGAATTGAGACTATTTGCATTGATGGTTACAAATGATATATATTGTCTTATCTCTGTCATGTTTTTTTCCCGCTGTTGGCTTCCTTCTTTCCTTTTCTGTTTAATTTCTTGCCTTGCCTGATGGATTCATTCTCTTGAGGTTCATGGAGTTGTAATCCTTATTGTCTTTTTCTAGACTATCCTTCAGAACACTTTGGAGTGCTGGTTTGGTAGTCATGAACTTCTTCAGGTGTTCTTTGCCATGAAAGTATCTTATTTCTCCATCAATTTTGAAGGATAGTTTTGCAGGGTACTTCAATCTGGGTTGGAGGCTGTTTTCCTTTAGGGCTTGAAATACTTCACTCCAAGCTCTCCTTGACTTAAGAATTTGTATTGAGAAGTGTGCTGTGATTCTGATGGGCTTTCCTTTATAGGTGTTTTATTTCTTTTCTCTAACAGCTTTTAATATTCTGTCCTTGTGCTGAATTTCTGAAATTTTGAGTGGTATATGCCTTGGGGAAGATCATTTTTTTATCATGGCAAATTGGAGTCCTAAATGCTTCACTTGTCTATATGTCAAATGCTTTTTCTCTGTTTGGGAAGTTTTCTGCCATTACTTCTGAGAACAGTTTCTTTATGTCATTTATGCTATTTGTTGTTTTTACATTGACTCCAATCAATCTTATGTTATCCTTCTTTGCATCATCTAGCAGCTGCTGGATTAATTTCTCATGGTCCCTTACTATTTTTGAGAAATCTCTCTTTTCCTGATCGCTAACTGCAATCCTGTCTTCTATTGCTGATATTCTGTCCTGGCATTGGCTCCTTTTGCTGCATATACCTCCAACAGAGTTTTTAATCTCCTGGACATCTGTTTGAATCTGTTTCATGGATTCCATTTCTTTCCTATGCTGGGCATTCATGGCTTCCATCACATTCCTGAGCTCCTCTATTTTTTTAATCTGTATCTTTCATTCTGGTCACCATCTCTGTAGTTATCTGGGAAATTATTTCTGCTTTGATTTTTTCTAGAGCCTTGTTCATCTGCTTTGTTACTTCTGTTGTTACCAATTTAGAAAGTCCAGGTGGGTGGCTTTTTGATTGTTCAACTTTATTTCCCTTGGGATGTGCCTTTGGTGAGCTGAAAGTCTGTGGGGGTTGCATCTTGTTTAACTGTCTTCTCATTTTCTATTTTTTTTAAGTTTGATTCCTAAGTTTTATGTTTATAAATTGCTTATGGGAAGTAGCTTTATTTCCAGTATTCAGAACCCTTAGGAAATGGCTACTTCTCAAAAATATCTTTCAGGTGTAATTAGCTTTTGGGTTTTGCATCTGTTGCAAGATCCTACCTCTTCAATTTATTGAGGATGAGAAGTTTCTGCCTACTTGGCCCAACTGCCAGTTCTCTGGGACCAGCCTGTAATGTGTGTTTTTTTAAGACCTTTAGGAAATCTCAGTCTTGGTATACCAGGAGGAACAAGTGATTAGCACAATATGTCACCTTGGCTAAAGTAGTACAATCAACAATAACAATAACTTTAAATACAGCCTGGAAAATGACAAATTGTAGCTCTTAATATGGCTGTTTTTCCCTCAGGGGAGAAGATTTAAAAGGGGTTAGGGGCTAGAAAACAGAAACAAAAGAAGAGGAAGAAATCAGAAGCAAGGCTGAAGGACAAACTTTAGGAAACTGGTGAAGAAGACAGGTGAGAAAAAGAAAACAAAAAAATAAAAAGAACAGAACAACAGCAAAAAGCTAGAAACTGTGTTTAATCAAGAAAAAATAAAACAAGAACTAGAAAGGAAGAAAAAAGATAAAAGAGAAAAGGATTAAAAACCCCAAAACATCCAATTCAAGGTGTGTCTCTGCTGTCACTGTTAGGCAATGTGGGGAAACAGAGTTCAGAGCCAAATTGATTAATCTCAGCAAGCTAGCTGGAGCTTCACAGTAGGGTAGTGGATAATCCCAGCCAGCCTGCCCCTTTAGTTCCTCTGAAGCTCAGGCTGATTTCTGGTTATGAGGCTGGAACTGGATTCTTCGAGGCTTCAACAGTTTATTTGTCTCCTGCTGGCTTGAATTCAGCTGCTCCCTGACCTCCTGCTGACTTGAACTCAGCACCAGCACTGAGGCACCTGAAGCCACTAGATGGAGTCTGCCCACAGCTGTTCTGAGTTCTGAATTCAGTTGGTCCCTCTCAGAGATGGCTATCAGCCAATCACCCTCTCCTGGTTGAGGTCTGAATCTGGGTAACTCACTGTTGCTGCAGTCCTGTTCATCCACTGCTCTGTTCCACTGATGCGTTTCTTCATGAAGGCCTGGGTTCATCAGTAGTCACAGTGCGTCTGCAGTTTGGGCCCACCATTCCCTCTCAGAGAGTCTGGGCTCTGAGAGAGAGAGCTGCTTGGTACCTTCCTCTTCTTCATTAAAGTCTCTCTCTTCACCCTCCCTGTAGACTTCAATTCTTGCCTCAGATCCTTCCTGAGTCCCAGGAAACCACTTCGCTCCTCCTTCTCCTTCTCATGCTGCTATATTCCAGTGTAAGGGCACCAAATCTTAGAGAAGCTCTTTCTCTGCTGCTCACCATGCCACCATCTTCTCAGAAGTCTATAAATATTGAATTTATAATTAAAATATGGACATCTTAAAGTTTTACATATACAATAATATATAACCAAATATTTAAAGCCAAAGTTTACAGAAGTGAAAGATAAATTTGGCAAAACTGCATGATTAAATATTTCATATAGATATGAATACATAAATATGCATATCTTTAATGAAAATCAAATATCACATTTTAATATCACATAAACAAGGGTGTATGTATATTTGTATGTGTTACATTTAGAGAAACATTGTTTTTAAGCACACAAATAATTACCATTCAGAGCACCTTCAACAAATCCTAACAACAAAGGATTTAACATGTTTCATGTCATGTCATCTGCTACAATCTAAGTTAAAATCAATAACATAAAAATTCAGCGGTTACAGAATGAAATAAACTAGAGGCTATGATTAGATCAATGACCAAATTTCTATAATTGATCAGATTTCAATTCTCTCATTTGGGAAAAACAATACCTATAGAAAAGAGAAAAAAAAACAGGAACATGATAACCAACCATGGACAAAGAACTCACTGAAAGGAGATTGTGCCCAAGTGTGGTAGCTCACACCTATAATCCCAGTACTCCTGAGGTTGAGGTAGGAGTATCACTGCAAATTCCAGTTTGAGGCCAGCCTGGTCTACATAGTGAGTTCAAGGCTAGCTTGGACTACATTGTGAAGCTCTGTTTTAAAAAAAATTAAAGTTTGAATACCAAAACATGAGAGATGGTTGCAAAAGCATTTCTAAGAAGGAAATTATAGGTTTAAGCACTTGCATCAGAAATGTTAAATATTCTAAAAATAACTACTCTATTTTTAAGTAATAAAAAGAATCTTAGAATAAAACCAAAGATGTAAAAATCAGGAAATAATGAAACAGTAGCATAAAACTAACGTACAACAGAGAGAATTACAGAGATTTAAACCTCTAGCAAGGTTAATGGAAGAAAATGTTTTAAAAATATTCAATAAGAAGGCATCTAATGATAGATGCTAAGAGATTAAAGAGATAAAAAGATCACATTAGGAATATTTTATACCAATGAATTTAAAATATTAATGACACGAAAAATTCTAAAAATTGCTATTTGATCAACTAAAAAAAAGAAAGAAAACCTGAGTTGCCCATTAAAAAAAAAATTAAAATAATTCCATGGAGGAAACCATGAACCCATGTGATTAAATACTCAAGAAAATAAGTATTCTAAAGTTATACCAAAAAAATTAATATGGAGAAAAAGCAACTCCCTCCAAACTCATTTTTATGAGTCTGGTAAAAATTTAATATAAAGTTAAACAAGGCATTGACAATGAAAGAAAAGAATAAATCATTCTTATTCATGAGATTTTGGTAAACAAAATATTAGCAAACCAAACCCAGGCAAATGAATTGAAAACTTTCTCAGGAATACACATTGTCTCAATATTAGATAATGTAAAAATTATAAATTGGTCTACATTAACCACATTCATATATTAAAAGTGTAAGACCATACAATCACCTGTAAAATTTATAAAGTATATTTTGTATTATTTCACTGTTTATTTTAATATATAATAATTGTGTCTATTTCAGAGGAAATGTGATGTTTTGATCTATGTATATATTGTAAAAAGTTTCAGTCAACTATATATTTATTATAAATCATTGTTTCCTTTAAAATGAAATAAGAAAATAAGAATGTCTATCATTCTTACTCTAATTAAACTGGATAAATGTCATGGGTGTGATTTATAAATTTGCTATGTAAATCAGTAAGAAAAAAAGAAAAAAAAATTTAAAAAGTCTTTATTTGAAGATGATGCAATTGTTTACAAAGAACAACAAAGGAATCCACAGAAAAAATTATATTGTTAACAAAATTTAGCAAATTTGCTGAGGAAATTTTATTGCAAAAAGTCAGCTGTGTTTTTATTCACCAGAAATATTTAGAAAATGCAATGTAAAAACATATGAATGCTAAAATACACATAATATCTAAGAATAATTTTAATAAAAGATGTTATGAGAGAATTGGAAAACTTATTGAATGCTTTTAACAAAAGACTAAATAAGTTTACCATGAAAATGAATAGGATTAATCAATATTGCAAATTTCTCATTTCTTAAAATTGATCTATAGATTCAATGTCATTCAAATTATAATTACACTTCTAATAAATTATTTCTGAAAATTGATTTTAAAATTTTATGGAAGAATTCAAGGTCAATTAACAGGAAACCGCTGAGTGTGAAGAACAAGGTGAAGAGATTTGCTCTACCAGAAATTAAAACATAATCAACATATTATAAAGCTAATGTTAATTAAAAGTGTTGAATTGGCACAAGTCCACCTTATAAATTTAGCACAAGAAAATCTGTTATTTCAGGTCACTGGGGGAAAAGAAAGACTTTAATAATTGTTCTGCAACAAATGGTTTTCCCAGTGGGGAGAAAAATCAGAACATTGCCTTTCATCATGCACAAAAACAAATCTCAAGTGGATTAGAGATTCAAATTAAAAAGATAAGCCTATGAATTTTTTGGAAGTGATACAAGAGAAGGATTTTTAGCATAAAAAATATAAAAACAATAAAATTTAAGAATAGCAACTCACAAATGGGGAGAAGACAGTTTTAACACATGTAACTAAACTAAAAATGTTCGAATTACAAAATAAACTGAATTTTTTTTAAGAATAAGGGGAAAATGACAACACCATAAGAATTACCACAGATGAAACTAGGGAATAAGCTGTCAAAATTTCTGGGCAAAACAAAAGCAAAATACAATATGTTCTTTAGATGAGGATTTTAGTCTATGTGTCTTATAACCATTATCCAATGTTTGAGGTAGCCCACATCAATCTCCTTTTTGTATGTTTTCTATTCACAAAACTTTCAATGAGATATGGATCCTAAAGTAATCAATCAAGTGACCAACAGGATGGAAAATAGACTTCTAAAGAAACACTTAAAAATCAAGATGTTTTAATGTGTTTTTTTTTTTAATCAGATTCACCCAAAATCAAACTATGAATGGTAAAAATACCTAGTCTTTCTTCCTCTCTGTTCTTGACCATTTATTTTTAGGGAGTTACAGCAACTTTGCTTTCCCAAATTTTCTACTGTGCTGTCTTTCCCTTACTCGTGGTAGAAGGAAACTAGGGTTTAGCAGTTTTTCCCATCACTAGATTTAAAGCCAAAAACCAACTGGGTTTGGGATTTTCCTGCTTCTCTGTCTTTCCCAGGCACTTTGAATTTGAGGAAGAATGAAAAAGAAAATTAAACTGTAAAGAACTAAAATTACTAGTAGTCTTTATTTAAACTCTTAAAAAAAAAAAAAAGATGGCAAGTGTTCTTTTGTGTTACTAATTTAAGACCTAGATAAGATATCTCAAATATGGGAAATTATTGACTCTTCATGAAATTACAATGCTGTTTCTGAGTAGTTAGAACTATCATTTAAATATTTAATAGGTACTAAGACACAAAAACAAAAGTTCCCTTTTGAACAATATTGGAATTTTGGCCATTTAGTTTTGCTATTGTCAAATCTAGTCTCATTGAAAAGGATAAAAGAGGATTAATTAAGATTCACTGAGAATGGAGCAGTTTCTGGTGACTCTGGTTCAATAACAGGGTACCTTGAAATCAAAGCTGCCTAAGCCAACGTTGAACTTAGCCTTAGTTCTGAATGTGGTTGGGCAGCGTATTATTTTGATGTTTGGAATTAAAGATCAAGCATTTGTCCTTTTGTCTCATATAATTATAGAAATATTTTGATGACATCTAATTTCAATGCTTAGAGACTATCTGTAAGTACATCTCAATGGAGGTGTGGAGGAAAGATACTTATTAAGGATAGGTTTTCAGTACCAAATCCTTTGATTTAGAATCTCTATTTCTTATTGATTATGCACTCAAGCATTTTACCAACCCAAGTTTACTGTGATTCAGCTTCTTGGTAGGAGGTGGAGACAAAATGATACCTATAAAGTGCCTAGCATAAGGTTAGCACCTTTTAACTGAGCAGTGATAGGCCAGGAACCTGCATCAGCCAGGTTCTAAGTTCAAATAATAGCAGGAGGCACAGAGAACTTAGCATATAGAAAAGGCACAGACTCCATTTTCCCAATTTCTTTATTATTTTCAAATTCAAGTCTATCAGAATTTTAAAAATAAGAGAAAACCCTGATCATTTATGTTTTTATAACCACAGCAGGGGTCAGCAAACTACAATCAGTGAACTGATCATTGTATTTTTGTAAATAAAGTTTTATTGAAAGTCACACCTATTCATTTTTATATTTATCACTTGGGCCACTTTTCAGGTGTAGCATTGTTGAACAGTTGTGACAGAGACGCTGTAACCTATAGGCCTAAAATATGTAGTATTTGTCCCTTTAAGGAAATTTGTGAAACTGTTCCTTCTCAACTCCCAAAACAGCATTTTGTTTTCCCTTGCTTCTAAGAGCCAAGTTAGTCTTTGAAATCAACCACAAGGTTCTTAGGAAGCCTATCCAAAATCAAAATCTTTCTCCTTCTCCCTGACCTTTAGGTCATATTTAAGGTCAGCCTTTACATGCAAGTAGAATAAGCTTGTTCTTTCTGCCAACTTCACATATCATCATGCACAGTGAACACACTTATTTGAGTCAATGAATTAAACTGGCAAAAGCTTTTTTTTTTAGTTAGAGGTTCACTATCCTGCGGATCCAGCCCTGTGCCTATCTCTGGCCTCCTGGGGCTTGAGAGATCAAAACTGTGGGCTAATGTAGAACTAATTCAAAACAGAGTATATCAGCACAGCTTTTCACAAACCAGATCAGGCTATTGTTTTGGCTGCTCTGATGAGCCCAAAGAGAGGACTTTCTACACCAGTTCTTCAGAAGTCAGGTTGCACCTTTCAGTTCTGAAACAATTCCTTTCTTTTGATCATGCCTCTTGATATTCAGATAGTCCTCCAAAAGATGATGTCTTTCTGGATGTATTTTGGGTAAATCAGATATTCTTTTCCATTCATATCCCTGATTCGAGTCTATTTCCAGTTTCTGTAATGAATATCCAAGACTAGATAATTCATAAAGAAAAGTTTGTTTTGCTCACAGTTCTGGAGGATGAAAATCCAAGCACAGGAGGTCACATCTGTTCAGCCTCTGGTGTGGGCCTTATGCCACAGGTCGTCCGGTGGAGGAACACAAAAAGTGCAAATGGGCATGCACAGAATGGAGAAGTACATACTGGGGGTGAGAAGAAGGAGGAAGGGAGGTACAACTCTTGCTGCATAGCAACCCCCTCTAGCAACAACCAGTCCAGTCCTCAAGAAGAAGAATTCACTCCTGAGAGAGAAACATTAATTCCTCTTAATGAATTAATTATGTCTTAAAGACTCCAACACCATTCAACACTATTTTACTGGGGCCCACATCTCAACATGAGTCTTGGTGAAGATAAACTACATTTAAACCATCACACCCTCCCCCCAAGACAGGGTAGCGTAAAATTAACTGGACACATTAGCTCATCTGTGCCACATCAACCTAGTAATATAAAAAACAACTCATACCTTAATAGTCTCACAGCAATCCCTCTTTAAGAACTAAGACAAAAGTTGACAAAAATCTTGACTGGAAAGTCAGATATTAATGAATGGATTTGGATTTTATCCTTATTTTCAAATAAAACATTGATTCACTCGAGTTGCCCATCAAATGGTTTATTAGCCAAGTCTTATATTTTGTTGACATTAGAATTGTTGTAATAAACACAATAATATAAACACAAGACCTACTTAAAGTATGGTACATGTATTTTAAAAATTGTTTTTCCTTTCTCAAGTAACATATTTCATTTGATATTTGCAAAGGAACTTTTTTGTTAAGGTACTTTTGAGTTACTTTGTTTCCAGTGTCTGCTGAAGATTTTGTAATTGAGTAGCAATGCATACACACATTTACAGTGATTTAACCTCAGATAATGAGTACCTGGTTGTGCAAAACTCCTTAATAAAAACTAGATTTGTTTCTCAAATTAAAAAACAAATACAAATTAAAAAATTTAATTTCTTTTTTTGTTTAAATTCTTTTATTGGTACATTTTAGGTATACAATACGTTTACATTTATCATTGGGTGCTTGTACCTGTACATGATGTATCTTGGTTCTTATTTTTTCCCCATTACCTGTGCGCCCTTCACCCCTTCACCCTTCCCTATTTACATACTTCGTTTCCACTTTTTTTTTCTTTTCTCATAATTTTTCCTTTCCATTCTTCCCTTTCCCCATCTCCTCCCACCACCCCTACCTCTTTGGACCTTTTCCTATAAACTTAGGCATCATTCAGACTCATTCATTGAATGTGTTTCTTCACTTTTATTTTGTTAAGTTCTTTGTTGCCATTGCAAATATTATGATTGTCTTAGTTACTGTTCTTCTTTTTAGTATTATTATTGGCTGAAAAAATTGGAAAACACATGTAACATTGAGAAGGTGGTATTTTTTTATTTTTTTCATTAAGTTTATTGGTACATTTTAGGTATACAATACAGTTACATTCATCACTGAGATCTTGTTCCTTTACATGATGTATCTTGGTTCATGTTTTTTCCCCATTCCCCTGCCCTCCCTTCACCCCCTCCTCCCTTCCCTATTTACAAAGACTTTGTTTCCATTTTTTTCCTTCTCTCGTATTTTTTCTTTCCCCTTCTTTTCTATTTTTTATGCTGTCAAAAATTTCTTTCTGTTGTTGAATGTGGGATATGGAGGTTAAATATTAAAGAGGATAGGAAACAATAATTTAGGAAGCCCATAAAAAGTTGACTTATAAGTGACCAAGAAAATTGGCTTTTTTCAGAGAACTTGAGGAAATTTGAAAGCATACACAGCCTTTGAAGAAACTTTCCCCAGCACTGCAAGCTATTTCCACCAAGCTGGCACTGTAGCTATGTCTTCAAAAGGCCACTCCACCTTTCTATCAATCCAGCCATTTCTGGATGGTGAGGAACATGGTAAAAACCAGTTAACTCCATAAACATGAGCCCATTGCCTCACTTTTTTTGTAAAATATGCTCTTTGGTTGGAGGCAATGTTGTGTGGAATTCCATGATGGTGGATAAGGCATTCTGTAATTCCACAGATGGTAGTTTTGGCAGAAGCATTACATGCAGGGAAGGCAAATCAATATCCAGAATAAGTGTCTATGCCAGTGAGGCAGGTGCAGCGACACTGAGTTAATCCCCAGCCCATGTCTATGCCAGTAAGGACAGACTGAAGTCTTTTCTATGATGGAAGCAATCCAATATAATAAATCTAGAAGCAGTCCAATATAATAAACTTGTCACCAGGTCACAGGCTGATCACCCTGGAGAAGAGTGCCATATTGAAGATCCAGTGTTAGTCTCTGCTGCCGGCATATTGGGCACTGAGCAGTGGCTGTAGCCAGATCAGCCTTAGAAAATGGAAATGCATGCTGCTGAGGCCACACATAACCTCCATTCCTGCCACAATGGTCACTTTGTTCATGAGCCCTTTGGGCAATGACAAAGGTGACTGAAGAAAGAGGTTGATTGCTATCTACAGAACAAGTCATCCTATCCACTTGATTAGTAAAGTCCTCTTCTCCTGAGGTTACTTTTTGGTGAACATTTATATGGAATACAAATATTTTTACATCCTTTGAACACATAGAGAAGTCTATCCATATACCTCTTCCCCAAGTATCTGTCACCAATTTTCCAGTCACGTTCTTTCCAAGTTCCTGACCATCCCATCAGACCATTGGCCACAGCCCATGAATTCATATATAGTCACACATCTGGCCATTTTTACTTCTCAGCAAAATGTACTACCAGGTGCACTGCCCAAAGTTCTACCCACTGTGAAGATTTCCCTTCACAACTGACCTTCAGTGGTGTCCTACAAAGAGGCTGTAAAGTTGTAGCTGAAAACTTGCAGGTGGTGCTGGTATAATACATACAGAACCAGCAGCAAAGCAGGCCCTAGTCTTCTCTTCCCCTGGTAAGTGATCAAATGATACACCCTATGAGGCCATAAATATATGCTGAGAAACTGGAGGCAATAGAGCAGGAGTAGGAGCCATAGGTACCTGGTCATCTTCTCATGTAACTTACTTGTAATCTCTGTACCTGCTCTGGCTCAATCACATATGTGCCATTTCCATTTAATTGTGTACTGTTACTGTCCACATCAAACTTTATGACTCAGTGGATCAGATAATACCCAGCTCATGATGGACAACTCAGCTTGCATGGTAACCTGATATCCCATGGTCAAGCATTCAGTTTCCACTATAAGGCCCAATAGCAGGCCACAAGCTGTTTTTCAAAGGGAAAGTAGTTGTCTACAGATGATGGCAGAGCCTTGCTCTAAAACCCTAAAGGCCTTACTGCAAGTCACTTATGGGGCCCTGCCAGAGACTCCAAGCAGCATTCCTACTGGACACTGACACATCGAATAGCATTGGATCTGCTGGGTCATACAGCCCTAGTGGCAGAGCAGCCTGCACAGCAGCTGACACTGTTGCAGAGCCTTTCCTTGCTCTGGGCTCTACTTAAAACAAGCAGCTTTCAAGTCACTCGGTAAATGGGCCAGAGTAAGACACCCAAGTGAGGATGTGTTGCCTGCAAAATCTAAATGGGCCTCCTCAGCACTAAGTCTCTTTTTTGGTTGTAGAGGGAGCCAGATTTAACAACTTATCTTTTACCTTAGAAGGGATATCTCTTCATCCCCCACACCACTGGACTCCTAGAAATTTCACTGAGGTAGAAGGACCTCGAAGTTTAGTTGAATTTATTTCCCTTTCCCTTTTCCCATCCAGGCTACAAGTCTTTGGGGGCAGTGTTACCCACACTCAGGATGGTCTTTCCCATTATCCACACCCAGAACTATGCTAAACCAATCAGTGGACTAATTTAGTACTACACATCCTTAATCCTGGTATCACATCCCCTAGATCCCCAGATCTGAAAAATTACACCTTTGGTTGCATGAGGGTTTGAGGGACATCTAGATACAACCCATAACAATACCCATGCATATTTGGCATGAAGTCAGTTCGAGGAGATTATCAGGAAAGCCCAAATCAGCAGCAAAGGAAAGATCAAAACACATGAACCTATAGAACATGAAGCAAAAAGTGAATTAGTACTATACATTCTATTTTATTAACTGCTTTTTCATTTAACTTGCTTTGTGAACAGTTTGTAAATAACCATATATTTTTAATATTTTCTCACATTTATTTTAGCCAAGTAAACCTACTTCCACAATAAATTTTACCAAAAATTATGCAGTTAAGTTAAAGAATAATTTTTGAAGAAGGATAAGATCATGCTTCTTGTGTATGTAAAATAAATCCATAAATAATTTTATTCTATTCAATAATCAGGAAGGAATTAGTAATATGATAAAGCCAGTTTAAAAGAAAATTCACATAATCACACACACACACACACACACACACACACAAGCAAATAAGGAATACTGAAATGAATTTTCAAATAGACACATCACATACTAATGAATAGGCAATAATCAGTTGCATTCTGTGGTTACCCAATTAACTTATTTTTCTATGGATAAGAATCATTTCCATTGTTACTAGTTTTCTACAACTTTTGTAGTTATGAAATACCTCAAAGATCAACAGATATAACCTCTTAGGGCTGCCAAGTGTAGACACCAATAATTTACTTCCCTGAAAGTCAAAAGATTTTCAAAAAATTTTCTGACATCTTACATTTTCCGTTGTTTTTAACTGTTGTTTTATCCAGCTAAACTTATATTCAACAGAAAAATTATCTTTTCTTAAGTGAGAGTAAAACCCAAATCCTTGAGTAAAGGGGTAAGTAGAAGGTCCCAAGTATTCCTCTCCTAAGTGACCTCCATGTATCCACAAGGAATCAATTTCTACAGAACACATCTGGGAAATCATTATTCCATAATGACATTTATTAATGGCATCATAGAATTTCACCTTTAGATACAGAAAACTTTACTTTTAATGACCCCCCCCTTTTCTGTAATACATATTTGGAAATGAACATCATCCAAACTTTTTTGAAAGGGACAATCTACATGAGTGAATATGTTCTCAAAATATGATTTCCAAGAAAATAAGCTAAATTAGAATAAACAGTTAGTACAATCCCCTATTGTTAAACAATGGAGATTCAGATATTTCAATTGGTAAAGCTGTAAGGAACATTTTTAAATATTTCATGTCCCTTTTAATTCCTAGAAATTAAATATCTGCATTAAACAATGTAATGGCTTTTTAAGACTTTCAGTACATCTCGTCAAATTACATACTAGAAAATTACACATCTATCAGCAGTATGTGACACTTTTCTAAATAGTTACCAATAGTATATTTTATAACTTTTTAATATGTGACAATTTCAGAGTTGAATGTATCCAGTTTTATTTGCATTTTCTGGACTAAAGAAGATAAACATTTTTAATATTATTTACTGAGTGCTTTACTTTCTATGGTGAAATTGCTTTCCCCATGTATCCTTTTTCAGAGGAAAAGAAGTATCTTCTTTCTCATCTTAGGTGCATAACTGAGCTACGTATAACAAAAGACATAATATGAGAAAAATATGCAAATCTATTCACATTTGACATGACACAGGAAACTTCCCAAGAAAATGAAGATTCCAAGAAATGGGTAAACCTGAGAATATTTATGCTAGGTTAAATGAAGAATGGGCAGCAGAAGAGAGATATAATTGAAGACAAGAAAATGATCTAGAAGTAATAAACTAGGGAAACCTAGCAATCTTCCGATTCTTGGAGACTTTGCCTCTTTAGCTCCTTTCTTCGGGTTGCAAGGTGGACAGCCCTCAGTTGAAGGTCTTATGCCAAAGTCATGGAGGATCAGAAAAGCTTTTCAAGGTTTGATGATCTGTTTCAAAGGGTAAGGATGAGGAACTGGGGAAGGTCAGAGAGAATTTCCTGCTTCCGAGATTTTTTGTCAAATAACAAAGTAGCATATTTTGGAGTAGTGTGTCCTGTATTTCATTACTCTTTTTTTTTCTTTTGCTATTGCTTGAGTTAATAAACTTCAGCAATATTATCTCATTCTTTCTTATAAAGTCTTCTATGCATAGTTATTTGAAATTTAAAATATTTTACTTCATATAACACCTTTTAAGGTATTCCCAAATTGGCTTTCAATCATATACCTCAGGTAGTTCTGGATTATCAGACTGATTAAATGCCTAAAAATGCCATTAAATAATTAAATGACTGGACCAATTAAAATGCCATTATTGTTTTCAAAAACTAAGTATAACTTCTGTTTATTTGTACAATAGATCTAAAAACACAAAGACACACAGACACACACACACACACACACACACACTCCTACTTAATTGGACACTTAGACCAGCATCTCTTTACTTCTCCCACCTCGATCCTCTATAACCACTATTCTATTCTCTGCTTCTGAGCCATTATTGGTGATTCCACCTATAAATTCCACCTTTTAAAAAACCAAATAGTATTCCCTTATGAACATGTGGTATTTCACATATATCCACATCTTTTGAAGACATTTAAACTTGACAATCATGAATATTGCTGCAATGAACATGAGAATGCCGACATCTCTCTGAAAAACTGATTTCAAATCTCTTGGGTAAATTCCCACAAATACATCATATGGCAATTCTATTTTTCATTTTTTGAGGAACCTCATACAATTTGCCATATTAGCTCTAATAACTTACATTCCCACCAAAAGAAAGAATACATAGGCTTCGTTTTGCGCACATTCTGATCAGCACTTATCTTTGATCTTTTAAATTATTCATTCTGACAAAGGTGAAATGCTATCTCATTGTGGCTTTAATTTACATTTCCCAAATGATTGGTTGAAAACTTATTCATATATCTGTTGGCCATTCATATGACTTCTTTCAAATAATGTCTACTCAAGTCCCTAACCCATTTTTGTTTTTTGATTTGTTTTGTTTTGGTACTGGGGATCAAACTCAGATCCTTGAGCTTGAGAGGCAGAAGGCAGAACCACTAAGCTAAATCCCCGGCCCCACCTAACCCATTTTTAATTGAGTTCATTGTTCTCTCACAATTCAGTTGATTGCATGCCTTTTATATTTTATAGTAAATCTTATCATATGTATGACATATTTTCCTCCCAATCAGTGTGATGTCTTGTTATTCTGTTGTTTCTTTCGCTGTGCAGAAGATTGTCAATTTGATGTAAATTTCATTTGCCTTTGTTACCTGCATTTTGGGGAAATATCCAAAATATGATTAACCCAGGCAAAATGTAATTTGGCCTTCATGTTTTCTTACAGCAGTTTCACAGATTTTGGCCTTATATTTATGGCTGTCATCCACGGGTGTTCAACATTTTGGCTTGCCTGAGCCACAATGAGTGAAGAGGGATTACATTTGGCTGTATATAAAATGTACAACATAGTTGATGTACATAAGTAACAAAAGTTCCTTCTTAAATTATTTTTTATTATAACAGTTTTGTTAAAAAGGGCAAAAAATGCAGGCTATGTGTTGAATATTCCTGTGATGTGATTAACTTTGCGTTGATTTTTGTATATGGTGTGAGGTAAAGCCCCAATTTCTTCTTTTTGGCATTTAGAATGGCATATATTCCTTTAATTTATTGCAAATACTATCTTTTTCCCATTGTATGTTGTTGACACTTTTGTCACAAAACAATTGACTGTGCAAAAGAGAGTTTTTTTAATGTTCTCTATGCTGTTCCATTGGTCTATATCTCTATAACAGTGCCTTGATGTTTTAATTACTGTACTTTCATACTATAGTTCAAAATCAGGAAGTATAATGCTTCCAGCCTCATTCTTTTTTGTTCATGATTATTTTGAGGTTCCATTGAATTTAGTGATTTTTATTTCTATAATTATGACTGTTATTTTGATAAAGATTTCATTGAATCTATATATAGCTTTTGGACTGTGGAGTTTTTAGTAATATTAATTATCCATTCCATTAACATGAGCTATCTTTCCATTTATTTCTGTCCTCTTCAGAGTTTTTCATCAATTTCTTATAGTTTTCATTTCATTGGTTAAATTTATTCCTTCATATTTTAATTTTACAGGAATCATAAATGGAATTTTTCCTGATTTCCTTTTCAAAAAGTTCATTATTAGTGTGTAGAAACACTACTCCTTTTATACATCGATTTTGTGTCCTGTGACTTTACAGTAAGTCCCAATCTAAGAACAATGGAGTTGCAAACTTTCGCAGGTGTACTCTATAAGACTCACTTTGTCAGACTTAGGAATGAATCTGACTTATGAACATTCTTCCAGAGCAGAACTCTTTCATAAGTTGGGGGCTTACTGTGCTGCATTTATTAGTTCTAACACTCTTGGTGGAATCTTTAGGTTTTCCCATATGTAAGATTTTGTCATCAGCAATCATGACAGTTTCACTTTTTCTTTTCCTGTTTGGATAACTTTTATTTCTTTTCTTTTGCCTAATTATTCTGGTAAGGACTTCCAGCCTTATGTTCAATAGAGGTGGTGAGAGTGAGTATCTTTGTCAAAGCCCAGATCCTACAGAAAAGGCTCTCAATATTTCACCACATTATAATGCTAGCTATGAACTTCTCATATATTTTCTTTATTGTTTCGGTACATTGCTTTTATACAAAATTTGCTTTTTAAAAAAGTTATATATACTGTATCTTTTAAAGATTTTTAACAAGAAAAGATATTAATTCCATCAGATGTTTTTTCTATATCTAATGAGATGATCATATGATTTTTGCTCTTCATTCTGTTAATCTGATGCATCACATTGATTGATGTGTGCATGTTGAACTGTATTTACATCTCAGGATTGAATCTCACTCAACTGTAGTGAATGCTCCTTTTAATGTGGTATTGAATTTGGTTTGCTGGTATCTTTTTGAGAATTCTTGCATCTATGTGCATCAATTATATTAGTTTGTGATTTTCTTCTTTTGTAATATCCTTGTCTGTTTTTTGTTTGTTTGTTTGTTTGTTTTGGTACCAGGGATCGAACTTGGGTCCTTGCGCTTGTGCAGCAGGCAGCAAAACCACTGAGCTAAATCCCTGGCCCTATCCTTGTCTGTTTTTAAAATTAGGATAATGTTGACCTTCTAAAAAAGTTTGGAAGTATTCTTTTCTCTTTAATTTTTAGAAGAGTTTGAGAAGGACTAGAATTAGCACCTTTTTAAATATTTGGTAGAATTCTTCAGTGAAGTAATCAAGTCTTAGACTGTTCTATTCTGGAAGTTTTATGATTAGTGATTCATTCTCTTTACTCATTAATTTGCTCAGATTTTCTATTTCTTTATGATTCAATCTTAGTGAATTGTATATGTCTAGAAATTTTTCATTTTTTTCTAGGTTATGTAATTTGTTGGTGTACAATTGTTTAAAAAATCTCTTATCATTTATACTTCTAGGGTATCTGTTATAATATCTCTTTTATTTCTGATTTTATTTTGAGACCTCTATTTTTTTCTTATTCAAACTAAAGGGCTACTGATTTTCTTTAGTTTCAAAAATTAACTTGGTTTTGTTGATATTTTGTACTGCTTTTCTAATCTATATTTCATTTATTTATGCTGATCTTTATTATTTCCTTCCTTCTACTAACTTCAACTTTACTTTGTAATCCCTTTTTAGTACCTCAAAGAGCAACAATGTGTTTTGAGATCTGCCTTCTTTTTGATGTAGGCATTTATTACCATAAACTTCCCTCTTATAAATATTTTTGTTGTATCTCATATTTTGATTGTTGTGTTTCAATTTTTATTTGTCTCAGGATATTTTATCTTTACCCTTTCAGTTTCTTAAATGACCACAGGTTGTTCAAGAGCATGTCATTAATTTATGATTTATGATATGTGATTACAGGCATCTTAAATTTACTAAAATTTGTCTTGTGGCCTAACATATAATCTGTCCTGGAGAAAGTTCTGTATGTGTTTTGGAAAAATTTACATTCTATAGTTGTTGGTTGAAATATTCTGTATGTCTTTTCAGTCCATTTGGCCTAAAGTGTTCAAGTCCAGTGTATCCTTATTATTTCCTGTCTGGATAATCTGCTCATGACCAAAAATAGGGAGTTAAAGATTCCTGTTATTACTGTATCACAATATATCTCTCCCTTTAGATCTTTTAATATTTGTTTCATATATTGAGGCATTCCAATATTTCTGTGAATGTATTTATATCCCTTATATGTTTTTGACAAATTGACCCATTTTATTATAAAATGACCTTCTTTGCTTCATTTAAAGTTCTCTAAGTAGTCCTGGCCCAGAGGAAGGGGCTTCCTGGCCACCATCCATCTGGCCACTCCCATCCCAGAGGAAAAGGCTTTTGGGCCACCTTCTGTCCCACCACTCCCAGCCCAGAGGAAGTGGCTTCTGAGCCACTGTCCCACCTCTCCCAGCTCAGAAGAGGTGAGCCACACAGGCGCCAACACCACAGCCCCTCCCTGCCCTGGGTCGAAATGAGAAGACACATAAATAAGTCTCAAAACCAGACTTCCAGATCACCTACAGCAAACCCAAAGGGAAATGAGATGGAACACTCTGATACTCAACCACCTGGACCCACTGAACTGGCAACAAAAGAGGATCTGGAAAAAATGAAATCAGAAATAATTTCTGAGACAACAGAAGAGATTGTACTCATAGTGTAAGGCATGATTAATAAATCTAGAGAGGAGCTGAGGAACATGATGGAATCCCAATATAGGAAACAAATATAAGCCATAAAACAGATGCAAATAGATTTCCAGGAGATGAAAACCTCCATTGAAAGTCTACACAGCAGAATGAGCCAATGTGAGGACAGAATCTCAGATATAGAAGATAAGATTGCAATTAGTGACCAGGGAAAGAAAAATTGCTTCAAAATTGTAAGAGAACATGAGAAATCAATCCAGCAGCTGCTAGACAATGCAAAGAAGAATAACATAAGACTGACTGGAGTCAAAGAAGAAACAGGAGAGAGTGCAGATGACATAAAAATATCATCAGAGAAGTGATGGCAGAAAACTTCCCAAGCAGGGGAAAAGAACTTGACATACAGATAAGTGAGGCATATAGGAATCCAAATAACCTTGATCAAAAAAAATCTACACATAGGCATATAATTGCTAATATTCCAGAAACTCAACAGAAGAACAAAGTTCTCCAAGCAGTCAGAGAAAAGAAACAAATCACATACAAAGGAAAGCCCATCAGAATCACAGCAGACTTCTCAACACAAACCATCAAGGCAAGAAGAGCTTGGAATGACATATTCCAAGCCCTAAAAGAAAACAGCCTCCAACCCAGATTGATGTACCCTGCAAAACTATCTTTCAAAATTGATGGAGAAATAAGATACTTTCATAACAAAGAGCACCTTAGGAACTTCGTGAATACCAAACCAGCACTCCAAAAAATTTTGCACAATATCCTAGGAGCAGACATTGAGGATCACAACCCCAGGAAGCAAAGCAGAATGAACCCATCTGGCATGACAAGAAATTAAATGTAAAGGGGCAGAACCCAACAAAAAGAAAAAGTCATGGCAATGACAAGTCAATACATTTCAGTTATAACCATCAATGTTAATGGTCTCAATTCACCAATCAAAAGAAATAGACTGGCAGAATGGGTCAAGAAGAAAAATCTAACAATATACTGTATACAAGAAATAGACTTAATTCAAAAGGAAACTCATAGACTGAAAGTTAAAGGGTAGAAAGCAATACTCCATGTGACAGGAACACCCAAAAAAGGCAGGAGTAGCTATCCTCTTTGCAGATCACGTAGATTTCAAACCAACACTGATTAAGAGAGACAAAGAAGGACACTACATCCTTGTAAAGGGAACAATCCAACAGGAAGAGAGGACAATCATAAATATTTATGCACCAAACACTAGTGCATCCAACTATATAAAACAAATACCAATGGACATGAAAAGTCATATATGTATGAATACAATTGTAGTGGGGGACCTCAATACCCTACTGTCACAAATAGATAGAACAACTAGACAAAAAATAAGTAATGGAATACTAGACCTCAACCAAACTCTTGAACAAATGAACTTAACAGATGTTTACAGAGTCTTCCACCCCACAAAATCAGAATACACATTCTTCTCAGCTGCACATGGGTCATTCTCCAAAATAGACCATATACTCACACATAGAACATGTTTAAGTAAGTGCAAAGAAATTGAAGATATCCCCTGTATATTATCAGACAATAGTGGGATGAAATTGGAGATCCAGAGCAAAAGAAACAAAAAATTTCATAAACACGTGGAAACTGAACAACACACTTCTGAATAACCAATGGGTCATAGAGGAAATTAAAGAAGAAATCAGACAGTTCCTTCAATTAAATAACAATGACAATAAAACATATCAGAATCTATGGGACACAATGAAAGCAGTCTTAGGAGAGAAATTCATAGCAGTGAATATACATATTAGGAAAACAGAACGAGCCCGATTAAACAGCATGATACTGAACCTCAAGCTTCTAGAAAAAGAAGAGCAGGACAAACCCAATGCCCATACAAGGGAGGAAATTATAAAGATCACAGGAGAAATCAATGCAATGGAGACTAAGAGAATGATATAAAAAAATCAATGAAGCCAAGAGTTGGTTCTTTGAAAGAATCAACAAAATTGACAAACCTTTAGCAAAGCTTGTCAGAAAAAGGAAAGAAAAGGCCAAAATCCATGCAATTAGGAATGAAAAGGGTGAATTACAACAGACCCACCAGAAATCCAGAGGATCATCAATACTTACTTCCAGAAACTATACACCAATAAGATGGAAAACACAGAAGAAATGGACAGATTCCTAGATACATATGAATTACCAAAGTTGAATGGAGAAGACCTAAAAATTCTAAATAACCCAATATCAACGAAAGAAATTGAAAATGTAATAAAAATCTTATCAACTAAGAAAAGCCCAGGTCCTGATGGCTTCACTACTGAATTCTACAAGACATTTGGAGAGGAACTACTGCCACTACTGTTTAAACTCTTCCATGAAACTGAAAGGGAAGCAATACTCCCAAATTCATTCCTGGAAGCAAGCATCACCTTGATCCCCAAAGCAGAGAAAGACCGAACTGAAAAAGAGAACTATAGGCCAATCTCACTAATGAACATAGATGCAAAAATCCTTAATAAGGTACTGGCAAATAGAATGCAGAAGATCATCAAGAAGATCATACACCTTGATCAAGTGGAATTCACCCCAGGGATGCAAGAAATCAAAGACTTCTTCTCTGAAAAGTATAGCACTCTGAAAAGAGAGATTAAAGTGGGTATCAGAAAATGGACATTCCTTTTTCCTGGGTAGGAAGAATCAACATAGTGAAAATGGCCATACTTCCAAAAGTGCTATATAGATTCAATGCAATCCCAATTGAAATCCTAGCAGTATATTTCATGGCCCTTGAGAAAACAATCCAAAAATTCATTGGAACAAGAAGAGACCTAGAATAGCAAAAGCAATTCTACACAATAGAGACATGGCAGGGGATATCACAATCCCTAACTTGCAACTATACTACAAAGCTACTGTGATAAAAACAGCATGGTACTGGCCAAGAAACAGACCTGAGGACCAGTGGAACAGATTAGAAGATGCAGAAACAATGCCAGACACACTCAGCTGTCTCATCTTTGACAAAGGATCCAAACACCCTCACTGAAGGAAAGATAGCCTCTTTAATAAATGGTGATGGAAAAATTGGGTTTCAACTTGCCAAAGATTAAAACTAGACCTTTATCTCTTGCCATGCACTAAACTAAAATCAAAATGGATTAAAGATCTAAATATTAAAATAGGAACGCTGGATCTCCTGGAACAGAGATTAAGTAGAACTCTTGAAGACATCACTGTAGGAAAAGATTTTATGAACAAAACCTCAGTTGCCCATGAACTAGCACAAACAATCAACAAATGGGATCTCTTCTTATGAAAAAGCTTCTGCACAGCAAGAGAAGCCACCAGCAGTGAGAAGAGACAACCCACAATGTGGGAAAAAATCTTAGCCTGCTTTTCCTCAGACAAAGGTCTACTATCTCGAATCTATAAAGAACTTAAAAAGATCAGACCTCCCAAATTCAAAGACCCAATCCAAAAATGGGCATTTGAAATGAACAGGCACTTCTCAGACAAAGAAGTAGAAATTGCAAATAAATACATGAAAAAATGTTCAACATCACTGGTCATTCAAGAGATGTAAATGAAAACAACACTGAGATTCTACCTCACTCCAGACAGAACAGCTGCTATCATGAAATCAACTAATAACAAATGCTGGCAGTGCTGTGGGGAACGAGGAATCCTGCTCCACTTCTGGTGGGAGTGTAGACTGGTGCAAGCATTGTGGAAATCAGCATGGAGATACCTCAAAGAACTAGGACTGGAAGTCTCATTTGACCCTGCTATTCCACTGCTGGGGATCTTCCCCAAAGAATTTAAAGAATCATACCACAGTGATATATGTGTATCCATGTTCATAGCAGCACAGTTTGTAATAGCTAAAACTTGAAAACAGCCCAAATGCCCATCAACTGGAGACTGGATAAAGAAAATGTGTTTTTTTAAAAAAAATAAAATGGAATACTACTCAGCCATAAAAATGAGAAATTAGAGACATTTATAGGTAAATGGATGCACATTGAGGCTATACTCTTAAGTGAAATAAATAGGACACACATGTATAAATACTGAATAGTTTCTCTGGTGTGAGAAACTGAAAGTGTAAATAAGGACTAAAACGTATAATAGATAATGTGAAATAGGAAGAAAAGGGGCAAAAGGGAAAGGGAAGTGGGAGTGGTAGGGGAAAGGAAAGAAGGGAATGGAATTAATGTGAGAAAATGGAAAAAATGGAAACAAAATCTTTGTAAATAGGGAGGGCTGGAGGGGTTGAAGGGAGGGCTGGGCAAGGGTGAAAAATAAGAACCAAGAGAGATTATGTAAAGGTGCAAATTTCCAATGATGAATGTCATTATATTGTATACCTAAAATGTACCAATGATTAGAATGAATAATTGATAGTGTAAAATGGAAGAAAAGGTCCAAAGGGGTAGGGGTAGTGGGAGGGGCAGGGGAAAGGAAAGAAGGGAAAGGAAAAATGATGAGAAATGGAAAAAATGGAAATAAAGTCTTTGAAAATAGGGAAGGGTGGAGGGGATGAAGGGAGGGCTAGGAATGGGGAAAAAATAAGAACCAAGGGGCCGGGAATTTAGCTCAGTGGTTTCGTTGCCTACTGCACAAGCGCAAGGACCTGAGTTTGATCCCCGGTACCAAAAAGAAAAAATAAGAACCAAGATGCATTATGTAAAGGTACAATTCCCAATGAGAAATGTAATTGTGTTGTATACCTAAAATGTACCAATAAAGGAATTTAAGAAAAAAAAATTTTTAAAAGTTCTCTAAGTAAAATATACTGTATCTGCTAATAAGTATAATTCACCTGCTCTCTTTCAATTTCCATTTTCATGAGGTATCTTTCTCAAGCCCTCATTTTCTGTCTATGTGTGTATTTGAAAGTGAGATGAGTCACTTATGGACAACATATGATTGCATTCTGTTTGATACATTAAGCCACTCTTTATCTTCAAACTGAAAAAGGCAATCCACTTATATTCAAGGTGATTGAGACCACTAGTTGTTATGTCTCAATTTGACCAAATTTAGGCCTAGAAAATTAGTAAAGTACACTTTGAGTGTGTCTGTGAATTATTTTTCCTCTATTATGCTACTCGGCCCTGGAGTCAGCAAACTGTGGACTGAAACAACTACACACTATGAGCTAAAATAAACTTTTCCTCTTTTAATTTGTGTTAGGAGGTATTTTATCCCTGCAATGGGAAGGTAACTAAGATAGTATTATTTCCCAAATATTATTTGTCTATTTGTATATTATTAGTTTTTTAAATTTCTTTAAGGGAATTATACTAAATTCTTTGTCACTTCATGCATCTTTTTTCTTCACTTTATATATTTCCCTGAACACATACAGACAAAGTCTCCTGTTCTGATCTTTACAGTGTTTTTTGACAGAGAGAGACATTCACTATTTATGCTAAACCAGTGGTGGCAAACCTATGGCAGACATGCCACACCAGGCCTGCAGAGCCCTCTCTGTTGGCACACGAGCCAAGTCACCCCAACATCGCCCCTGCACTTGAGAACTGGATAACAGACACGCAGGGGCCATACATATGCTTGAAAATGGGTTTAAGCACCAGGCACTAATATCACAAGCATTTTGAGCACTGAGTCTCTGAAAGGTTTACTATCGCTAATCTAACTTACGTCTCTGAAAAGGCCAGTGGGTCATAACCACGGGCAAATAGAGGTTCTTGTGAGTTATCTGATTTTCTGGGCCACTGGCTTTTTTCTGATGTTGGATGGGGTTATTACTGCCCTTAACTGCCAGTAGGACCACTGACTACTCGCCTATCAGGTGGTGATACTGCTTGACTATTCCAATGGGTTCTGGTCAGGTCACTCACTTCCTAAACTAACTCCCCAATGTGGGGAAAAACACTGATATTAATCAAATTACTGAGAAATGTGTCTGGCAATGAGAAACTATAAACTTCCTTTTCTGAAGATAAGAAACTACAGAAAGGCAATTAAGAGAGGGGTAGAGTTTTGTTGTAGAGAAGGTAGAACTGGAAGTCAGCTAAATGACTTAAGTCTCATTTTCCTTATTTATAAAGCAATACTAGTGTTGTCTTGATAATTATGTGAGAAAATTTACAGGAGGTGATTAACATTTTACTTACTTAGTTCTTTGTATTTTCAAGTTAGTTCTTTATATTTTCAGGATGCTGGGGGGAAAGTTTAGAATGAATATTCCTTGAAGACTGGCAAAGTAGATAATCTTTTACTTTTTTAAAGTTTTATTTTTATTTCAATATAATGCAAGTAGATATTAATAAAATATTTTTAAAACTCTTCTTACTTCTGACAATCTTTTATTTTTAAATGGACAAAAATATTTTCTGAAACAAGTAAGGGAAGTACCATAGGTTCTCTCTGTCCATTCACTAACCATTCAGGAATAGTTAGATGATTGCTTTTGGGGATTAGGTACAGAGAGGTAAAGAATGGAGGCAATCATCATAGTGTAAATCACAGTTATAAAACTGATTCAGCAGGCAGGATTTCAGCTCAAGGCATCCCCCCAGACATATGGCACCCACAGTGTGTCAGCTGCAAGATTATTGCTGCAATCATTTTAAGGTGACAAGGTTATATGGTATCTGGCATGATGTGGAGGTCCACATATTTTTCTTATTATTATTATGTAACTATAGAGACCACTGCTCTTAGGTGACACTATTTCCCATATAATGTCATCAATTCCTCATACCTCTGGAAGTTTATCATCTCTACTATAAACTTTTCCCATGAACTCACACATCATAGTGATTTGTCAGGCCTACTAAATAAAAGTCATCTTAAAATGTTTGGGTTGTACTAATATTTGGATGGTATTAAACCCAGTAAATTAAGTCAAGGAATAATAAATTTGAACTCTTAGTTCTGACTTTGCCAGATATTTATTGGACTTCAAGTTCAATTGTCACTTAAGGATGCAATAATAAAATATTTAATAGTTGTAGGGTCTAAGAATTTAAAATAATCAGTTGAAAATTCAAAGAGATTAGAACATGAATTTCTGAGGATAGAATCTGAAAACCAGAATTTAATTACTTCAGTGTTATTTTCATTAATTTCTGAGATACAAGATATTCAATAAATGATATAGTAAATTTAAAATGGTAATATATGAAGGAAATGTATTATTTTAAATTTTTACATGTCAAGAAGTATTATTAATATACTCATCAGCAAAATTTAGAATAACAGATAATCCTCAAAGCATAGATCCTAGAATTTAACATATATAATATTTCATGGTCTAAAAACATTCAGAAACACTGAGTTAAACAAAATTACATGGTTTCTTTATTGGTGGACTTTGTAGTCTTTCAGATATTTCAAATAATTCAAAGTTTTCTTGAATTCTTCAAAGTTTCCTTAATTTATCACGGAACACTTTACCATAGGTCTTGAAGAGACAGATTCCAAGAAATTTACTTTTCAAAAATGTTAATATCAAATGCAATTTTATTTCATGTGAAGAACTAAATTCCAGAGAAGTTTGTGGTTGAATAATGGCAGAGACAAGACTAAAAATTACAGATCTTGATTCTCTCCAGTAATTATTTTCTGACTGGTATTTTACATAATATAGTGGCTAGCACTTTCTTATGAGACAGTTTTGTCTCTGCAGTTTTCTATTTTCCAAATTATTGTCAGAGATGTAGCTTATTAAACCTATTGTGCTACTGAGGCAAAAGTTTAAACACTTATACTCATATACAAAGGCTAAAATATTACCTCATAACTTGCTTTCACTTCCCTAACTTTAGTTAGATCTTAAAGTGGGAAAATAAGAGAGTGTGTCTGCTTTGAGCAAACAGAACACAACACACTGCACCGTGTTTTATTTTAAAATATATTTGAAATTGCTTCTGCAAAGTCCAGAATGCTCAGTGACATGCAAATGGGTCACACATGCCAGTGCACATCACCATCTGGCTGGGCAAAGTTGTCCTTTTTGCTGAGTTGAGTGGAAAGGTTAGTTTCAGCTTAGCTCCATATGTGGTTGTACAGTTCCCAACTGAAAGCCAAAAAAGAACAAGGAATTGAGTATTACACAAAGAAAAACTGCACAATGAATGCATGCAGCTAATGAGTGCTGGACTGGTTTCATGTGTGAGTGAGTGCATCATGTGAATAGCCAGAGCTGGCTGGCAGGCTGGTACAGCTTTCTCTTAAGACTATGGAGGAACCGTTAGCAAGGAACAGGTCACTGCCCAGACTCTAGCAAAGGGTGATAGAGGAATTACAAACAAATACAAAAATACAAAACCAAGAGATTTTTTACTTACTATGGAAGTTAATCTAAACCTGGATTCAAATGAAACAAATGAGAATGGGAAGCTTGTCTTGTGCATTTAGTCAGCAGTAAATGCAGCAGGATCTCAATCTTAAGGAGAGATGTCAAGTGGAACTGCAGTATCTATTCTGCTATGCATACAAGAAACCAACACGGATGCTGACAGCATTAAAAACTGATCATGTTCCTGAACCTGCATTTGTGACAGCAGAAACATATAAAGTTCATCTGGCATGTGCAAGCCTGCCAGTAGAACATCACTGAAATTCAAGCTGAGGTTTACCAGTTCTCAGAAAGAGACAGGGATTTCACATCACAGGCTGCTAAAAAATATAGAATGACAAATTGTAGCATCTGTTTACCTCACAGAATTCATTCTTTATTTGTTTAACCTTTAATTTAAGAAAAGGCATACAATGCATATGTCTTTGGGCACAATTTCAACAAAGAATAACGTGGTACTGACTTAAGAAAAGAGCTGAGCTTTTGATGAATTGGAGTAAAAGCTTGTATAGGATAAATTGGGCCTTTCAAGGCAGACTTAAACACATAATTCACAACCAATAAAGGAAAAAGAGAAAATCTTTTTCCTATGAATATCTAACCTTTCTATATTCCAATTTATAAAACAGAACAGGCAGCAAACATTTCTGTTAAGTGTCCACTATTCTAGAATTCATTGACAATCATTACGATGGCTCATCATGACTAAGGGAATGTAAGGAATATTTCAAATTGCTTATTTTTCATCACATAAACAAAACAAAAAGAGAGGCATATGCTCTGAAATTCATTTAAGTATAACCACAGAATGTCTTTCCTTGACACTGTCAATTCCAAGTACACAGTAAATGTGAGATAAACCTCTTACAACAGTTATACATTGCAACATCTTGTGATTGAAGAGAAACAGAAGAAAGATATGAAAGGAAAAGAAAAATCTGATAAAAACACAATGCCATGGAAAATGTCATAGATTAGTTCTTTTAAAAATTTGGACTGGTAAGGTTTCTAGAGTTGTACATGATCCCCCATTATTCTATCACTGTATTAAGTAAATGTTGCTATTGGATAAATTCTGTAGAATCTAGATCAGGTCTCGAGAGTATACATTCTTGAATTCAGTGAAAGAGAGCGAGAAAAGTAGTATGTTAGTATTATTTCATCCTGAAAGTAAATTCAGATTCAGATTTTCTGGTTACATTTAAATGAGAAGCTTTAATTAGTAGGCTCCTTAAATTTAACTAATGGTAAGCAAGCCTTCCAAAATATTTTTATGATACTAAGAGAAAACTTCATGCTATAAAAATACAATAAGAAACAACTAAAACTTTGTTGGTTTTGAGTATTATGATAAATGATTTAAATGTGTTTGTTTTACAAAGATGAGTTTCTGTTAGAGGGTGGGGAGAAATAAAGACCAACAACCTTATTAAATAGCTTTTCAAGATTCCTCAATATCATATAGTTCTAACATAGCAAAGATATTGATGAAATAATTATAAATGAATCAAAAACTTATAGATTAAGTTACTCTCTAATGTATGTAGGTTTAAACTGAATGTAAAGTGTCCTTGGCAAATGCATCTTAGATTTTCATTTTACACAAAAATTTTGAATAATAGTTCAAGATGTTCAGTGAGACTAAAGTGCAGCTGACTTCCTTCTCTTTAGTAATTGTATAGTTACTGTTGTGAGGTTAAAAACATATCTTTAGCAAGCACTTTCAGATATCTAATAAGAATACAAATAGGTAATAACTGGATTGAGAAGCTTTTAGCCCAAATTATATTCCTTTCATGCTTGAAGAGCCATGCAATGAAATGAATTTCAGAATTTTGATGACAAAATATTCAGAAACATTTTTTGCTGTTTCATTTTTCATAATGTTATATTCAAATGGACTAAATATCTAGAAAATTTTACAGCAATTAGAACTATTATGAATTTTTACTAATATCAGTGAGAGTTTTGAGAAAATGAGTTCACAAGGGTCCCCATGAAATACTTTTTCAGTACCAGGGATCAAACTCAGGACCTTGTGCTTGTGAGGCAGGCACCATACCACTAAGCTAAATCCCTGGCCATGAAATCTTGCTTATTGCTTAACAGCAAACATCCCAAGAGAAATCCTTTTCATTGATAGTTTTCAGTTATCAGCTTTTATTCAAATATTTTCATTCTTCTGAAGCTTTTCATTTTATTATCCTCACTTATCTGAAAATAAATATTAAAATACTGTAGCAGCCCAGGAAAGATTATTCATAGGATGTTTACTTATGATTAAATATCTAAATTCTTAATGTGAATGAGTTCCTTATTTTTGGGTGCCTCCCTACTTTGCACATAGAGATGTTGCTTAGATATATTGACACAAATAAACATGGTTCAATAAAATACAAGGTACGCTGCAATATAATTTTAAACCACTGAGCTAAATCCCCAGCCCCAATTTTAATAATACATTTTAATCCAAAATATTACTATATATCCACAATATTGTCATTCCAACATGTAATCAGTATAAACATTATTAAGATACTTTACCGTTCTGGTAGAAGTCTTTAAAATCTGATATATATATATATATACATTCATAAAGCATATCTCAACTGAAACCATTCATATATCAAGTGCTCAGTAATCAGCCAATGACTACTGAAAAATTTAAATCTCTACTCCACTTATCTGCCAACTGCTGATCCACTCCTCTCACCTGTGGCAGGAAAATTCCTTGAAACAGTTATCTCCAATTTTCTTTCTAATTTGAGAGCAATTTCTCTGAAAGCTGCTGCTGTTTCCAATTACTCTCCACTGCTTACACTTAATCCAATCAACCACTCACTGCCCTCATTCAGTCATGGTTCAGGTGAAGGTCACCAATAGTTATCGCCACGGTATTAAATCAATGGCCACCAGAAATATAAGAACTGCATGTTCTTGCTCTATATTTTAAGAGAAAACATATCATCTTGAAAGTAGAATAATAATTACTAGAGACTGGGAAGGGGAGGTAGCAAAAAAGAGATTGGATTTGATGAGTGTACACGACAAGCATTTATGGAAATATATAGAATTCATTAATATGTATATGACTAATACAACTAATTTTTTAAAAATATTTTCTTTTTTTAAATTTTATTTTATTAGTACATTTTAGGTATACAATATAATGACATTCATCATTGGAAATTTGCACCTTTACATAATCTCTCTTGGTTCTTATTTTTCACCCTTCCCCTGCTCTCCCTTCAACCCCTCCATCCCTCCCTATTTACAAAGACTTTGTTTCCATTTTTTCATTTTTCTCTTATTAATTCCTTTCTCTTCTTTCCTTTCCCCTATCCCTCCCACTTCCCCTTACCCTTTGCCCCTTTTCTTCCTATTTCACATTATCTATTATATGTTTTAGTCATTATTTTGCACTTTCAGTTTCTCACACTAGATAAACTATTCAGTATTTACACATGTGTGTCCTATTTATTTCACTTAAGAGTATCGACTCAGTGTGCATCCATTTAGCTATAAATGTCTCTAATTTCTCATTTTTATGGCTGAGTAGTACTCCACTTTATTTTTTTTAAAAAACACATTTTCTTTATCCAGTCTCCAGTTGATGGGCATTTGGGCTGCTTCCAAGTTTTAGCTACTACAAATTGTGCTGCTATGAACATGGATACACATATATCACTGTGGTATGATACTTTAAATTCTTTGGGGAAGATACCCAGCAGGGGAATAGCTGGGTCAAATGAGACTTCCAGTTCTAGTTCTTTGAGGTATCTCCATACTGATATCCATAATGGGTGCACCATTCTACACTCCCACCAGCAGTGGAGGAGGGTTCCTTTTTCCCCACAACCCAGCCAGCATTTGTTATTGGTTGATTTCTGGATAGCAGCCATTCTTTCTGGGGTGAGGTGGAATCTCAGTGTTGTTTTCATTTGCATCCAACAATGACCAGTGATGTTGAACATTTTTTCATGTTTATTTGCTATTTCTACTTCTTTTTCTGAGAAATGTCTGTTCATTTCAGATGCCCATTTTTTGGATTGGGTCTTTAAATTTGGGACCTCTAATTTTTTTAAGTTCTTTATAGATGCTAGATAGTAGACCTTTGTCTGAGGAAAAGAAGGTGAAGATTTTTTTCCCACATTGTGGGTTGTCTCTTCCCACTGCTGGTGGCTTCTCTTGCTATGCAGAAGCTTTTTCATAAGAAGAGATCCCATTTGTTGATTGTTTGTGCTAGTTCATGGGCAACTGAGGTTTTGTTCATAAAATCTTTTCCTACAATGTCTTCAAAAGTTCTACCTAACCTCTGTTCCAGGAGATTCAGCATTTCTATATTTAGATCCTTAATCCATTTTGATTTTAGTTTAGTGCATGATGAGAGATATAGGTCTAGTTTTAATCTTTGGCAAGTTGAAACCCAATTTTTCCATCACCATCTATTAAAGAGGCTATCTTTCCTTCAGTGAGGGTGTTTGGATCCTTTATGAAAGATGAGTGTGTCTGGCATTGTTTCTGCATCTTCTAATCTGTTCCACTGGTCCTCAGGTCTGTTTCTTTGCCAGCATCATGCTATTTTGATCACAGTAGCTTTGTAGTATAGTTGCAGGTTGGGGATTGTGATACCCCCTGCCATGTCTCTGTTACCTAGAATTGCTTTTGTTATTCTGGGTCTCTTCTTATTCCATATGAATTTTTGGATTTTTCTCAAGGTCCATGAAGTATGCTGCTGGGATTTCAATCGGGATTGCACAGAATCTATATAGCAGTTTTGGAAGTATGGCCATTCTTACTGTTGATCCTTCCTACCCAGGAACAGGGGACGCCTTTCCATTTTCTGATATCATCTTCAATCTCTCTTTTCAGAGTGCTATAGTTTTCAGAGAAGAGGTCTTTGATTTCTTTCATTAGGTTGATTCCTAGGTATTTCAGTTTCTTGGATGCTATTGTGAAAGGAATTATTTGCCCTATTTCTGTCTCAGTGAGTCTATTGTTCATGTAGAGGAATGCTATTGACTTTTGTGTGTTGACCTTGTATCCAGCTATTCTTCTGAATTTGGTTATTAAATCTAGAAGACTTTTGGTGGAGTTTTTGGGGTCTTCTGTATGGAGTATCATATCATCTGCAAATAATGACAATTTGACTTCTTCATTTCCTATCTTTATTCCTTTTATTTCTTTCTCTTGTCTAATTACCATGGTTAATGTTTCCAAAACTATATTGAACAAGAGTGGTGATAGCGTTGACATATTTCTTAGTAGAAGTGGTGGCACATGCCTTTAACCCTTATTCTGGGAGGCTCAGGCAGGAGGATCACAAGTTCAAGCTCAACCTAGGCAAATTAGCAAGACCTTGTCTCAAAACATTAGCAAGACCTTGTCTGAAAATTAAAAAGCAGGGCTAAGAATATAGCTCAGTGTGAAGACCCTGGGAAATATATACATATATACATATATATCTCATATATATAATATACATATACATCTCATACATACATATGTATGATATATATTTGTATATATGTGTGTATATATATATTATATATGTATATGTATATATATTTGTATGTATTTCCTATAAGACTTTTCTTACAGAAGTTTGCATGTGTGTCCACTTAAATCTTAAAATGACACTATCAACCACCATGTCTGGTGTTACAGGAAAATAAAAATGCATTATCCTTTAGAAAAACATGGTGGTCACTTCTCTGTCCATAAATGTTACATATTTAACTTGTAAGTTACAAAGAGTCACAGATAATTAACTCTCTGTTCTTTGCACATTTTCTTCACTTGGATTGAAGGATGCCACTGTACTGTGTCTTCCCTTGTACCTCATTGGATGCACCTTTTCTGTCTCCTTTGCTGATTCCATTTTTTTCTTATCTCTTAACTGGCAGTGTCCCAAAATTCAGTTCTTAATCTTTCTCTTTCCAAGTGCACACTTCCTTAGAGTTCCCTTCCAGTTTCATTGCTTTAAATATCTTCAATATGTAAATGTCTAACAAATGTAGATTTCTCTCTTCAATTCCAAAGTCACATATCCAAATTTTCCTCATGATGTGTAGTAAGGATGGCATGAATATACCCCAAACTGAAATACTATTTGTTTCTCTAAAGATGCTTCATTGATGGTTCCTCCATCTTAATAGCAGATCCTCCTTTCCAGTTTCTAAAGCTCTAGACTCTTGAATTTAACTCATCTCTCTTAGAGCCTAAATCCAATCAAAGGTTGACTAAATGAAAACACATTTAAAACTGACCCCCTTCTCACCAGCTTTCTTCCTCCCAACCTATGCAATCCATTCTGCTCCCTCCCCCGGATTATTCCATAAAATCTGACCAGAGGTCCTGCTCACTACCAGGCTTGTATCTTACAATCAATTCCTAACAGAATCCTCAAAGGGCAAAATGAGGATTTTTTTAAAACATTAAATTAAAAAATAGAAGAAGTTATCTTCAAGAAAGCTGCCCATAAAAAATTTCAAAAGGAAACACTTAAAGTAGAAAAATACAAGTAACATTTTCTATATATTAAAAAAGTGTCAAATTTCTGAAGTGAAATATTAAAGCTCAAATTTTATAAAATCTTATTGTTTATGTTGAGAAGTCTATTTTTATTTTATTTTGGACTTTGTAAAGTTAAATTATTACTCTTACATTTCAGGAGTAGCCACAAAAATATATAGTTACAGATTTTAAATAAGTACAACACAAAATGGAAGGAAAAGAAAACAATAAGCAGTTATTTCTTAATATAGAAGAAGAAAAACATAATCTAGACAAATAGAAATCCACAGTAAGAAGCTAGAAGCAAGTCCAAATACATTAATAATTACTATTTAAGCTTATCAGCCAAAAGACAGATTTTTTTTCAGATAAGTTTTAAAAATCTAACCATAAATCACTTATATGAAACTGACATAAAGTATAATTATTAAAAAGTTTGAATGATAACACTAAAAAATGTATATCAGGGAAATACTAAGACAAAAATATCTGGTCATATCAATTTTAGTTCTGAGCAAAATAGATCTTAAGCCAAAAATCTTTGAATGTATTTATTAAATAATACTAAAAATATTGTTCTCCCAAAAAATAATAGTTCTAAATACTTTTGCTCTTAATAGAATAGAATTAAAATAAGTAAAACTACTAGCTTAGTAGAAAAAGTAAATTTCTTCCTGTGCTTTATGAAAGATCTATTTTAGGTTAAATGGAAAATTAACAGAAAAATATAACACTAAAAACTAACATACAAATAAACAGAAAAGCTGAATGATGCTATAACTATTAATAAACTTGAGGCAGTAAACAGAATACATCTATGAAGAAATCACCAAGGGCAGATTATTTTATAGAATAATTTTACTAAGCTTTCAAAGAGTAAATTATTCCAAGCTATAAGATTTCTAGAGAACAAACTCAGAATTCTCAATTATTCTTTGATGCCTTGTACATAAAATTTTTAAGCCCATTTTACTAAAAAACAAACAAACAAAAAACTGTTGAACAAACTAGCAGTGTGTGGGGGATGAGGATAAAAAACGAAGACTAACTTAGTTTTTATCTAGAATTCAAGGATAGTTTAATTTTAGAAAACCTATGAATGTTTTTCACCTGGTTAACAAATTAAATAAGGATAGAACATACAAACATCTTATTAAATGATTATAATTTGTTACCATTTAATGTCAATATACAGACCCTGCCCCCCCAAAAATAAATACATCAGGAAAAAAAACTTGTATACATATTTTAATACTAAATTTATTCAGACATCATGAGATTAATACAAGTTACTTTCGGCCTCTACAATTATAAGAGATGCTCAAAGTGGTGGCCATTTGCTCCCAAACATTTATTAGTATTGTGAACTACTGAAGTGTGTATACATTTTTTTGATGGACTCTGTATATTTAATTAAACAAGGCTTTGTAGAAAGTATCCAGGAGCATTCTATCTCATTTCACTAGCTGCGCACTGGAAAATCTCTAAGGGCATAGTGCTCTCTGGAATAGTACAGTTCCCTAATCTAGGGGTGAATCCACCACAATGGGCATTTTTAATAGCATTAATAATAGTACACAATTAATGATTATTAATTGATAATAATTAGTGGTATTCATTAATAATATGAATATTGGGAAATTTTTACAAGCATTTATTTTAAAATCAGTACCATCACACACTTGTTATCCCAACACTTTGGGAGGCTGAAGCAAGAGGATCATAAGTTGGACCCCTGCCTGGCAACTTTCCAACTTAGTCCAAAAAAACTCAAAAATTAAAAAATAAAAAATATTTTTAAAATCAGAAATAAGTCACTTATTATCACTTTTACTATATATTTTGCTGTAAAACCTACCCAGCACAAAAAGAAAGGACAAAGAAACTGAAGTAAAAATGTAATTATTTGCAGATAATATGATGAAATAAAAACATCCAAAAAAACTTCAGAAATCATTACACATAATAATACAGGTGAGCAAAGCAGCTGGATATAACAAAGGTTAAGCACATTTTTATACAAAATGAAAAACACATGAATTATAATTTAAAATCTTACCAGGGTTAGGAGTATAGCTCAGTGGTAGAGCTAGTATGCATGAGGCCACAGATTTGATCTCCAGCTTCTGTAAAATAATAACAATGATAATAATGCCAGTTATATTACTGATAAAGATAACAAAGTTTCCAGGAATACACCTAACAAATCCAAGATCCTGATCAAGAAAATGAAAAAATTTCACTAGAAAAATTTATAGAAGACCCAAATAGATTAAAAGAGACCCCATATTCGTACACAGAAAAGTAACATATGAAAGATATCAACTCTCCCCAGTACTTATAAATTCATAGTAAACCAGTTAATATTACAATATTGTTTCTGAAAATTTTCATGTTTTTTTTTCTCTAAAATTATACAAGAAACAAAAAGGAGTAAGTATAGTCAACATATATCTAAAAAACAAAAAAACAATAAATACTGAAACAAGGTCAATCTACAATACAGTAAGATGTACAATAGAATTACAGGAAGTAAATACTTGTAAAATAGTCAGTGAGACATATAAATTTATCAGTGTAAGAGATTTAACTTGTCAGAGGCCTTGTCTTTTTCTGCAAGAACTACAAAAATTCAGAATGGTTATCCTGAGCTGCACAAGTGAGTCTATAGACGGACAGAAAGTCTTCCTTGGTGGATGTATTTTCACCATAGATGTAACAAGGCACCAGTCTTACTGGCACATTGGTCATTGTCCTCACCAAAGGTCCTGATGAAGTAATAGCTGTATTAGAGAGTGGACTGAGGTTTTACAGAGAGCTGGCAGGAAAATCTCCTTACTTCATCAGCCTGAAGCTGTTTTAACAGCAAAAATTAGCTGTCCAAGTGTCCAGGTAAACCAATTTATTTTTCCAATAGCTACCTGAATGCAACTAAAGTTCCCCTAGTGAAAAAAATTGCATGATGTTAGATAAGACATGACATTTTGAAAGCAGCTTAGGTACTTCCTTAATAAACACCATAAAAATAAATAGAACAAAATGGAGTAAGTCACCCTAATACATTTTTAAATGTGGCATTTCTCAACATGAGAGTGAAGAATAAATTCTGTATCTACTTTGCACACAGCCAAATGTGCTATGAAATATTATTGATGTACTTGACAAATTCCCAAGTATAGCATCAGCCTTGCTAAAATACCCGCTGGCACAACATTGCACTTCCAAATTTAGCATTGAGGCTGACAGCACTTTTCTTCTTGGTCTCTCAAAAAATGACCAGCCAAAATTTCACTACATACACTCCAAAAGATGATGTATCTATTTTTTTTTCCTTTTAGAAAATAAATTTCCTGAATGTGAAGCCCATAAACTCAGATGCAACCTTTAACCTTCTCAGACTCAGGACAGGGAAAAAATAGGTTTGTAAGTATCATCCAGTTACATTTTAAAGTAATTATGCTATTTGGAGAGACTATAAGTGAAATAAAATTTCACTTGAGAAAAATCATATATGGATATTTAGACTATAAAGCAACTTAGAAATTAATATTTTCATTAGTTTAATGTGATAAAAATCACTATTCTTTATCTAATGCAATGCTTTCAATTTCTTCTTCTTTTTAACATTTTATGAAGGAGAAGACTGATTAGAAAATTTTTATTTTGGTACCAGGGATCAAACTCGGGTCCTTGTGCTTGCAGGGAAGGCGGTAGAATCACTGAGCTAAATCCCTGGCCCAGAAGACTGATTAAAGATAAGTATTTAAAGAGCATAATTTTAAAGACTACTTCTAAGAATAAAGTCATTAAATGGCAACAGCAATTAAAATTAAAACCTTTATTAATACTCACTGAAGTTAAAATTAAAGCATTTATTTATTAAATTGATATTGCTTGGTGGGATAGCAATCTGGATTTTTTCTGTGTGTGTCTGAGACAAGGTCTTGCAACCTAGATTTTTAAAGTAAATCTCACAATGAAAAAAAAAAAAGAGTCGGGGAGTCCATTGACATTTGAGTAAAGTCTCTTGGTTCTTCCAGTCAAATCCAAACTTGGTTCTGGCTCCACGTTTCCATTTTAGTATCTACACTGTCATGCTCATTTTAAAAATAGTAACATTATACTGTGCCAAGAAGTAAGGACAATGCCAAACCTAGAAAAATCCATAAAATCAAGTTTAAGAGAGAACTGAATTTCTTTTAAATGTCAAAAGCTGTCTGAAGAGTAGTAATTAGATAATAATTGCAACAAAATCTTCTACTGCTTTCCTCATATGATCTAAAACACCCTGAAGCTAATGTGGCCAAGAAACAGAAGGTTTATATAGCTGAAAACAAACCCTCGGTCTTCACTCACATATCCTAGCTTTATGGTTGAGGTAGTGTTTTACACCTAAGTGTGATGCATATGCCCTGGGTGTGTAATCAAGGTGATTTTAGGTGCACAATCAAAGACTGATTAAAATTAGGAGCTCTAAGCACACCATTGGCTGATATTTTCCCTTATCAGGGAGTGCCTGAGAATCCAGCAACATGTGAACACTGTACCTAGGGGACCTTTCTGAACCTAAGGCAAGTTCTTAAGTTATTTGAGAGCTTTAGCTGTCAACGTAGAACACCACTGTCCTGAATTACAACCCTGAAACAACATATCAGGAAAATTCCTACTCGGAAATATCAAGAATATGAAAATTTTAACTTACCATAGAATTCTGACAAATGTCCAATTCCTTATGAAGTTAGTTCAATTGTGTCAGGCACCGTACTTAGTGTAAAATACTTCATTTCAATCCTTAGAGTAACCCTCTTCCATATTAAAGAGCTGGGTTTAGAGCAGTTAAAGTATTTGCTTAAGTCCCTGTAACTAGTGAGTAGCAGAATCAGATTTTCAAACCAATCTCTCTGGTTAAAAAATAAATTTTTTAAAATACTCTGGCTCCTGTTTTATTTGCCTGTGGCATAAAATGAGATCTTACCTGCTAAGTTTCAATTGACATATTTTAGTCCATGTAATTATTACTTAGTATTAATAATTTAATTGCATAATACTTATGTCCTGGGCATATATCTAATAGACACTAATCAGGATTTATCACTTGCTGTGGACTGAATTTTGTCTTCCATGTACAAATCCTTATGTTGCAGCCCCAACATTTGCTGTGACTGTGTAAGGCCTTGAAAGAAAGAATGAAGGTTAAATGGTGTCGGTGGGTGGAGCTCTAATCCACTAGGAATGTTAGGACTGCTGTCCATATAAAAAGAGAAGGACACATCTCTCTCTTCTCACCCCTCTCCCCTCTCCCTTCTCTCCTCCTCTCTCCTCTCTCTCCCTTCCAGAGAATATACAATGGAAAAGTGCTAAGAGAACGTAGCAAGAAGGTATGGGACCCAGGAAACAGGCCTTGCCAGAAACCAAACTTGGTGGCATCTTGATCTTGGACTTTAGCCTCCTGAACTATGAGAAAATAAATTTTTTCCATTAAAGCCACCTTGTGATATTTTCTTATGCCAGCCCAAACTGAGTCATCTGTCCCTATGAAGTTGAAGGAGACTTGATGACTTCTGAGGACACTCCTATCAAGAGTGCAAAACTGAGAAAGAAAAGCTTTGCATCCATGGGGCAGAGCTCAAGGGCCTCTCAAGTACCCTATACCTAGAATTAGCATTCCTGAAAAATGACTTAAAAGGCCAGTTTCTCTTCCTGATCCATTCAGACTTTCTTCTTTCTGGCACATGTCTTGGTTATATTGTCTGAGGCTGTCAATACAAAGACAATTGTGATTTAAAGTATTTTTGGTGGACTCATTCTTAGAATGGAGAATTGAGTCATAGAAAAACCACCTGCTAAACTGGGAAGACTCCGCCTAATAATATGTTTTCATTTGTTGTTTCTACTTTTTCATTGTTTTTCATCATCAACTCTGGCTAACGACTTCCTTGAGAATTTGAAAACCCAGGACTCTGGATACAGGTGCCCCTGGAGAGCATCCTATGGCTGAGTGTCCCGTCCAGAGATAATTCTAGCAGGACTCTTGGATTTGGGCATAGTATTAACTCAGCTTCTGAGAGTAACAGTTTTCCTGAGTGCAGTTTTTATGATACTCTAAGTATATTTCACTGTGAATACTACTGTCATTGTTTCTTCCTTATATCCTGTAGTAACCTAAGGTGCTTTTAAAGCTAAGCTGAGTGATTTTGATTTGTAAATACCAGGAAATTTTGTTAACTTTTGTGTTTCTACAACATTTGAGATCCTGACAGTGACCACTTAATTGTTTCCAATGTTTAATAAAGTGTGAGAAACATTTCTCTCCTCTCACCTTCCATTTCTGGACATCCATCCCTTCAACATCTCTAATTTTGGGAACATTATTTTTTTCTTTCTCTCTCTTTCTGCCAACTGTAGAAGTCAAGGATAGTACAAAAACATTCAAGTTGAGCAGCTGCCAGCAGACTCTGCTGCTGAGGTTGTTCTGCTACTTGGGCTGTTTATGGGAGAATCACTGGGTGTCACTGGGCCAGGAGCTATCACCCAACATAGAAAGCACAGAAAATATTTTGTCATTATGTACCCACATGATCCCTTTTGTGTAAATACAGTATTTGAAGGATGGGGACCCTTTTTTTACCTTTTATTTTCCTCTTTTCTAGTGGCAACAATAAAAAAGAATTTATTTTGTATATTATCATCCTGATTCTGTGGGAGGGCAAATGTTAAGCACTGTGGTTGATGGTTATCTTTCAAACTAATTTTGTGTCATACAGACACCTCCTAAAAATCAGCTACCATAGAGATAATATGATCTATAGAAATCCTAGATAAATAGATGGATTAATATACTTTTTTTTTAAATTTCAGGCTGAGGATATAGCTTAGCGGTGCCGTGTCTTCTTGGCAAGCACAGGAGCCTGAGTTCCATTCCCAGTGCCAAAAAAAAAAAAGTAAAATGAAATAAAATTTAAAAATTTCATACTTTACAAAACAATGTACAGGGTAACCCCTGTATAACCAACTCAGCTTTTAGAAACATGTCATGTATATCCAGACATACTACATGCCTTTTACTCATTCACTGCATGCTAATGGAAGATGCCCAATAAATATTTGTTGATGACAAGGATAATTTGGAAATGCATTCCACACCAAAGAAATCCTGTGAAGTGTGGCCATTTCCCAAGGCACTATATATCTGGGCTCCAGTTTTAGATAAGCAGTGGTTAGCTTTATTGAGGGGACCAGACAGAGGTCAGCACAGGAGTTGGCCAGAATGTGGAAGTGGAATACTGCTGGCTCCGAGCCCTGTTTCTAGTAACCACCCCACCCTGTTGTTCCTAAGAGAACAAATGTACACTTGATAGCTGAGCAGGTGGCATGGGCTTCGGTAATAAACAGCTCCTTTCCTGTAAAGGAACAGTGGAGCAGGTTTATGGATCCATGAGCTTTCCTGCGGGGAAGCCATTATGTTCAGTTAAAACTGTTTCTGAAAACATCCATCGCTAACATTCTCTGTAATTCTGCCCCCTTCAAGGATTCAGCTGAGCACATGCACACCAGCTTCTGGGCTGAAAGGCAACAGGGGAACTACTAAGGATGGTTCCATTTGTCTGTTTGTCCTGAGGAGTGGCTGTGGATTTAGTCCACTTACAAGTTAATGCTGGGAAAAGGAAGCCAGTTGGGGTTCAATGGGTCTCTTTCCCTGTTTTTCATGTGTTTACTTCCTCTGCTTCCCTAACGAACTCCATAGCTTTGGAATTCCAAGCCATTAAACGGAATTAAGACACAGGCTCATTATTTAGAGCCAAAGGTTACAATCAACTCCCCTCCAACAATCAACCAATATCCTTTTGTTTACTGGAAATATATTGTGTCTAAATGACTTGGGGAGTTATTTTCACAAATGCTTTTTGAATTTTCCTAATTAATCAGTAGCCTTTGGCACAAAGAGTCAAACTTTTGAAGCCTGAGACACAGGGCTGGCAGAATGTTTGTCAGCAGAAACTGCTTTTTGTACAATCTGTGTGCTACCTGGCACAAAAAGTACTTAGTAAATCTTGATTATGATTGCAACACAATAGTTAATTAGCAGGGCTTTTCTTTGTCCTTACAAACTGCTTTAAACTCTTTGACATTAATGAATTGAGGAATGAGAGTTTCCCTACACTTGTATGCAAAAAAAAGGAGAGACAGAGAGAGAGAGAGAGAGAGCGCGAGAGTTTTCGTTGTTTTCCAAAGGATATCCCTTGTGCTGACAGTATTCCACAGCTTGAGCCTTACAGTCCCAAAGCCAAAGGCCCATACTGGCCAAAGAAAACGCTGACCCTACTGGACTGGAGTAGGTCAAGGAGTTTTATGGTAAATGGAGAGACTGTAAAGTTAATCTCTTATTTATGTTACACTGTGATAATCTTGCCTAGGAGCAACAGCAGCCACAAAAGCCAGGAAGTGAAAAAGAATTAGCAGAAAAAAATTTAGACCATCTTTTTAGTTTGACAGTTATTGGTACAAATTTATGAAAGTTTCATTTGTTAGCAAAAGCCTTTCTTAGGTCTAATTAAATTCATTTATTTTATCATCATATATTTAAATGGAAACAATATTATAATTTTCTGAACTATACAATAATAAATTAAGAAAAATCAACTTGTATAACCTAATTTTTAAAACTGGAAATTGTTTAGGACTGTTTTCAAAGATTTGAGTTAGATATTTAAAAAGTTGGCAAGGAGTAATTTTTTAAAAAATGGTTTTTCAGCTAAGACTTCCTTTTACCAACATTTTCAGTGAGGACATAGCAAAGGGAAACATTTAAGCATATTGTGAAATATTCAGGTTAGATGAAAAAATCATTTCCTGAGAGGATTAATCATTGGAATAAGTCACCAAAGCTCTGAAATCTTTCTGTAGGGTATTTAAAAACATAACACATTTCATTTCTCCAGGACAACACTGAATGTAATGGTGAATAATCATAAAATATCATTTCAAGGAGAATATGAATTTTTCTGGCAATGACTAAGGATTTTATTTCTTAAAAAATGCTTAAGTTAGAAAAAAAACATTAATTGGATGCCAATAGAGTCACTGAGTAAACAAGCAGAGATTTATAGCAGTTTTCGTTGCTTCACACAAAATAAGCATCTCTCCGCATATGTGTTGTTGCTGCAGGCTCTGTAAAATGGTTAGCTTAGACCTTGGCTCTGGTTCTACATGAATGGAACAGTCCATGAACTCATATTTGGAATCCCAAGCAGTTACATAACTTATTAAATCTTGCCAAGATCAGTAAGTAGTATTTCTTGTTATTGAGTGTGGTTTGTGAAAAATAGAGATCATATATTATACCAGAAAAGGCCCCAGAAAATAAGATTAGATATTAAAATTGTCATGGGACAATTTTTAGAATAATTTTACCAATGAGAATATTTTTACTAATGAATGAAGACAGATTTAACTCCAATAGTGTAATGCAATACTGATCTCAAAGATGTAAAACAGTCTTTAGAGAGATTTATGTATCATGCCACTGTTTCCCCCAAAAAATAGATCAAAGCAACTCATAAATATATTGCTCATTTCTCTATATGTATCTGAAACAAATGCATATGTGTGACAAAGAAGGTATTGTTGGAAAAGTGAGAGAAAGGAAAGATAAAGACAAAAGTTTAAAACACATGTGCCTGTAAGGGAGGGGAACATAAAGAAATTCCAGTTTAATGGAGAGAAAGAAGTGGTCCAAGCAGCATAAGAATAAACCAAATATCACAAATGTGTGCACCAAATGAGGACAAGCTTTAGTAAGGGGAGAGCTGTACATCTGAGTCAAAGGCTAAAAAGAAATCAAGAAGATGAGGATGAAGTAAGGCTATTTAACTTGACCTTTAGTACAGTTTTGATGATTTTCATGGTTAGAAACAAAAATGGATAATAGTAGATAAGGAAGAGAGCCAACAAGGGAGGAAGTAAGTAAAACAATAATCCAAATGTAGCGTGATTATTTGTAATTGGTGGTGGACTGCAGAACCATCCATGAGAGGAGTTGAATTAAAAGAATAAGAAACGCTAATAGCAAATAGAATGGTAAACCCTGGCACTGTATGAATGGGCTTACAGCGTATTTGCTTCTCTGTACTCTCGCTGAGCTACTGAGCTTCACATTACCATGATGTCTTCATGTTTCTTCTAAAAATTCTGGTATGATTTTAAGTAAATTTTATATTTTATGGTGAGATTTCTATCTTATTATTTTTCTGAACTGAAACAAAAAATATGAACCTTTATATTAGATAAATTTTGCTACATTATGTTGAGGTAGTAAATAGCCCTAATAGGGCAGTGGCTTGTAATAACAGAGGTTTATTTGTTACCTACCTTACATATGGCCTCCTTTTGTATTCTCAGTTATCAGATTGAGAATGATATGAATGTTCCCATTCTGTACATGTTCCACTCATCAGGAGGGAGCAATGACAAAACCACGCAGTGATTCTTCAGCTTCTGTTCAGACGTGTCCCATTCCACCTCATTCATGTTTAATTCTCCAAAACAAGTCAACAGTCTAGGAGATGAAATGCTCTTCATGCAATTCTTAGACCGGGAAGGCAGACAATACAAGATAACAATACGATCTATCACAACTGTTGAAATTTTGGAAAATATAAAATACATAGAGAATTTCGCGTATCTTTTCATTAGTTTATTAATGGAATCATATACCAATTTTCTTTGGGTCTTTCTAGACTAATATTTCACTATACATTTTCCCCTGGGTCATTTAGTATTTTTTAAAGTGTGATTTTTAGAGGCTATACATTACTCCATTATCTGGAGATATATACAAATATAGATGTAGATGCAGATCTAAAAATAGATATATAGAAAGACACACACACCATTCCCTTGACTCAACTTTTCAAGTGCATGTTTTCAGAAATGTTAACGTCACTACCTTTTTAAATGGCTGCTTTAGTCTATCTTCCAAAAGAATTAATATCCTAGAAAATGTTTTTAATTTGGGCTACATCTCAACACTTCCCTGGAAAAACAAAAGTAATACTCAGAAGTGTATATAGGGTTTTGGTGTTTCATTCCCCAGATTTGACTCACTGTGCAATTGTTTGGGTGACCAGTTAATTATTTCTTCAGCCCTAAGAATTCTTTCCCAATCATATAACAAGAGAATTAGTAGCTTAGATATTGTCCATTTCAAAATCATTTTTAGGGTTATACATTAGAAGTTTTAATTTTAAGATTATTTGAACTTCTTTAATAATCTGAAATATAAATAAATGTTTTAATAATATATTTTTCCATGACTCCCTTTTTGTTTCCCAGTAGAATTTTCCCACAGTCAGTGATCATGTGCTTCAGCAGCCACCAGCCCCTCCCTCTGCTCCAAGAGCAGGGCCGGGTGACTGTTCTAAGGATGACCCCAGTCTCCTTGCCAGTGACTGATTCAAGAGTAGAGAGTTTGCATCACCCTGCCAATAAGACAAGAAGGATGTCTGATTTCTAAGACATGTACTTTTCTCTCCTGAGAGAGCGCCACATGAAGTCATTCCTCTCCATCTTCCTGACATTTCCATGCCCAGAAGTGTTACCTGCTACAGCTGCAGACAGCTTCCCACACTTCAGAAGAAAGCTAAAAGTGAGATGTCAGACATAAAGGGTGGAAAGAACCTTGGTCTTTATGGCCTTGGGAATACTTAGTCAACCACCCTGGAAATGTCCTTAATCTCCCAAAGTACTGTTATATAAAAGTTAGTGCATTTCCTTATTGTTCTGCCAATTTAAGGACACTTCAGGATAGTTGCAGGAAGGGGCATCCTGATACTAGGCAGGGATGCAAAAGAATGTTCACAACTATCAAGCAAGGAGTCCAAATCATCATTTGATTTCTAAAATTACTCTACCTGACACTGACACACAAACACAGTGCAATCTATATATACATTCTGCCTCTGACTTTGACCCAGTTGCTGAAAGGTCCACCATGTTGCATATGCTGTGACTAATAACATAAGAACACAAGCTACATTTTATATTTAAATCTCAAAAGGAGGGGAAGTGGACAACATGACTGAATTCTTAAAGTATACGTTCATGTACTTTAAACTAAATAAAATAAAATCTAGCTCTATTCTTATATAGTTATATCCCAAACACGCCTGTAATTTGCATTTGCAATAGACCATAGCCCAAGTAAAAAGATGGTGCAGGCAGCCTTAATGTGTTTCCCAGAGGGCAATTAAATTGAACTACACTTAAGAATCAGTCATGCAATCAGTTAATATAAAATACAAGCAATTGTCCATTATTTGTAAAGAAAAGATATATGACAAATGTGAGTGGTTGAACACCATAGGTAATACAAGATTAGATTTTCATCACTGGTTTTAAGGTCTTTCTTTTCAACTCTTGCATCTAAGTCTACAATGGCAAAATTTATTGACTAGTACTGAGCTGCATATTTTGGCTCTTCATTCTCCAAATCTCATGGAGCTAAAAAGGAAATTAAGCAAACAAAATTGAATAAACAGGTATCTATAGTTTAGACAACAAAGTCATGCAGAATTAAGCTCTAGCTAAGAGAGATAGTGAAGTTCTGAAACACAGACTATAATAACTATATATTTGTTTTTTATTGTTGCTATAACAAATTATCGAACTTAGTAGTTTGAAACAATATTATCTTAGAATTCCAGGGTGTTCCATGTTCTAAAATCAGGGTGTCAGCAGGGCAGTATTCCTTTAGGAAACCACCAGGAATGAATCTATCTATTTCTTTACCTTCTCCAGCTTTTCAACCCCTCCTATAGTCCTCGGATCATAATTCTTTGTCCATCTCCCAAACTATCCTGCTTTTATACCACATGTCTTCCTATGATCCACTTCTTCTGCCTGCTTTTCCTTTTTATGATCTTGTGCTCATATTGGGACCAGGATAATCTTCCTACCTGGTGATTCACACATCTCAAGTCTATTTGCAAATTTAATTCCCTTTTGTCATTTATAGAAACATATTCATAGGTCCTGGTGCTTAGAACATGGATGCTTTGGTGGAGCAATATCCTGCTAGTTGCAAATTATAAATATTTGATTAAATAAAATATAGAGACAGATACAAATAAGCAAAACACAACCATCAGTAATAGTCAGAATGGACTTTAATATTAACAAAAGAACAACAAAACAAAGAGCTAGTTCTTCAAAAAGATAAATAAAATTAATAAACCTTCAGGTAGAGTAAGAAATAAAGTAGAAAAAACAAACAAATAAAAATACAAACAGAAATGAAAAATGAGACATTTCAAGCAGCACTGCAGAAATATAAATTATCCTTACTGATTATTATAAACAACTATACACCAACAAATGTGATAACCTGGGAGAAATGGACAACAAATCCCTACACTCATACATCTTACTAAGATTGCATCATGAAGGAAAAAGAATCCTGAACAGACTAGTAATAAGTGGTAAGATTGAATCTGTAATAAAAAGTCTCCAATCGAGAAAAGACCAAGACCAGAAAGTTTCATTGATGGGTTCTGCCAAACATCTAAGGAAGAACTAAAACTAATTCTTCTCAAATTATTCCCAAAAATTGAAGAGAAAGATTCTTATAATCATATTCTACAAAGACAGCATTACCCTGATAGCAAAAACAAACAAGGGCACAACTGAAACAGAAAACTACAGTCCAGGCCAATATCCTTGATGAACATAGATGATGCAAAAATCTTAACAAATCAATCCAAATCCAGCAGCAGATTATTCACCGTGATCAGGTGGAATTTCTACCAGCAATGCAAGAATGGTCCTACATACAAAAATCAATAAGCATAATATGACATCACAAGAGATTGAAGGGCAAAAACCAAATGATCACCTCAATAGATGCAGAAGAAGCATTTGATAACATTCATCATCACTTCACGATAAAAATACAAATTAGGTACAGAAGCAATATACCTCAACAGAAACAAACCATGTACAGTAGTCCAACAGCTGATACTATACTTAATGAAGAAAAGTTGAAAACTTTCTAGCATCTAGAACAAAATAAAGATGTTCACTTTCATCATTTTATTCAATATAGTACCAGAAGTTGTAGCAAGAGCAATCCAGCAGGATAAAGAAATAAAGGGCATATACATTGGAAAATAGGGGATAAATTTTTCACTGCTGACATGATCTTATATATCAAAAACTTCACCCAAAGACAATTAGAACTAATAAGGAAAATCAGTAAAGTTGCAAGACACAAAAATCAACATAGAGAAATCAGTAACACTTCTATAAGCCAAATTTATCTATAAATATAATTCTCAAAATCCCTAGTGATTTTGCAGAATTTGACAGGCCAATTCTTAGATTTATGTGAAGAACAAATAGTTAAGAAAATATACACTTGCCAAACACAAGAATAAGGTATGAGGATCTGCCTTGTAGTTATTCAAATATATTCTAAAGCTGCAGTAATAAAAATCACGTAAAGGTACAAATTCCCAATGATGAATGTCCTCGTATTGCATACCTAAAATGTACCAATAAACTTAATGAATAAAAAAAAATCCAGTGAGACAGTTAACTCAGAATCAGACCTATGATTACATCCATATTTATTATATAATACAAGGAGTATATTTAATAACTATAGAATGAAAAGATATTTAATAAACAATTGGGAATCCATGTGCAAAAAGATAAAATTGGATCTCAACCTTACAAAATGAGTGAAAATAATTTCCAGATAGAATGGGAATTTAATTGTGAAAATCAAACGTATCTTTTATAAAAATATCAGAAAACATCATAACAGGAAAATCTAATCTCAGGGTAATGAAGAATTTCTTAAAGAAGACCTCAATACTTTTACTTCAAAAATAGTAAGTGATGATTATTAATCTATTAAAAATTTACATTCATCAAAAGACACTATCAATAAACTGAAAAAGCAAGCCTCAGAGCTGGGGATTTAGCTCAGTGGTTTTGCCACCTGACTCACAAATGCAAGGTCCCAAGCTCGATCCCCAGGACCAAAAAAAAAAAAAAAGCCTCATACCAACACATAACCAAAAAACAGTATACAGAATATGTAAGGGATTCCTATAAGCAATAAAAGACAAGTAAGACAAGTGATCCAATAGAAAAAATAAAAAGAAAATATCTACAGGCATTTCTCAAAAAGTAGGAAATAAGAATAGTAAACAAATTATGAAAAGGTACTCATTCTCATCAATCATCAGAATTATACAAATTTGAGTATAATGAGATTCCATTTTATTTTCCTAGACTAAAAGATCAAGGTTTAATAATAATAAATACTGTATTAGTATATCTAAGCAATATATTTTTTAAAAATAATGGACATTTCCTACTAAAATTGGAGATAGTAATAAACTACAGCAATTAAGTAGAATTGTCTTAGGTACTTCTTTTGAAAATTTTTTATACAAGTGTGCTAGAAATAAAAAGAAATTTACAACACCAGTTTACAGCATCAAAAGTTAGGAGACCCCAAATGTTCATCAGTAGGAAATGGATAAATTAACTATGGTATATGTATACATCAAAATACTATAAATCAGGTACATAAAATGAAGATAACTCAAATATGTGATGTTAAGTGAAACAAACCAAATCCCCAAATATTGCGTGATAACATTCTTAAAGAGAATGAAAAACACTATTGGATTTAGGGCTGTATACATGTTAGTAAAACTTTTAAAAGATGGCAAACCTACAACCCAGAATAGAGGTTATACCTAGAGGATGGGGGCAATTGGATAGGAAAGGGGCTGAGGAGTGTGGGGTACACAGCTGTTCATTTTATTAATATGCCTTGTAAATTGATTCTAGGCTGCATATAGTCTTTGAATATCCAAATATTGCATACAAGGATGAAAAGGAAAAAAATTTAAAGGATAATGCTGCCAAGAGCTACTTAAATGGATCATAAAATAGAATGTAAAACTGAGGGAATAAAAATAATGTTAAGATTTTCCTTTGCTTTTTTTTCATATTTTTTGTATGACAGTGAAAGCAAATCAGATGTTATGATTTACCTACATTACAACCCAGAATTTCAAAGATTAAATGTTCTAAAGTTAAGTGGCCCCACTATCACCATTCCTGTTTAATATAGTTCTGGAAACACTAGCCACAGCAATTAGAAAAGAGAAAGAAAAGGAATAAAGATAGGAAAGAAAGAAGTTAAACTGTCATTATTTGCTGATGATATGATACTTTACAGAGAAGACCCAAAAAATTCTGCCAAAAGACTTCCAGACTTAACTGACAGATTCAATAGTGTAGCTGGATACAAGGTCAACATTCAAAAAACAATAGTCTTCTTATACACAAATTACAGACTCACTGAGAGAGAAATTAGGGAAACAATTCCTTTTACAATAACATCCAAAAAAATGAAATATCTAGGAATCAGTCTAACAAAGGAAACAAAACACGTCTACACTGAAAACTACAGCACTCTGAAAAAGGAGATCAAAGAGGATATATGAAAATGGAAAGACATCCCTTGCTCCTGGGTAGGAGAACCAATATCGTGAAAATGGCCATACTTGCAAAACTACCATATAGATTTAATGCAATGCTGATTGAAATTCCATCAATATACTTCACAGAACTAGAGAAAACAATCCAAAAATTCTTTTGGAACCAGAAGAGACCTAGAATAGCAAAAGCAATTCTAGGCAACAGAGACATGGCTGGGGGTATCACAATCCCCAACTTGATACTATACTTCAAAGCTTCTGTGATAAAAACAGCATGGTACTGGCAAAGAAACAGAACCAAGGATCAGTGGAATGGATTAAAAGATGCAGAAACAACTCCAGACATACTGAGCCACCTCATCTTTGACAAAGGAGCCAACTACCATCATTGGAGGAAAGATAACTTATTTAATAAATGGTGTTGGAAAAACTAGATTTCAACCTGCCAAAGATTAACACTAGACCCATACCTATCATCATGCACTAAACTAAGATCGAAGTGGATTATCTAAATATTAAGACAGAAACACTAAACTTGCTGGAAGATAAGTTAGGTAGAACTCTCAATGACATTGGCATAGAAAAAGACTTCATGAACAAAACCTCAGTAGCACGGCAACTAGCACAAAGAATCAACAACTAGGATCTCATCTTATTAAAAAGCTTCTGCAATGCAAGAGAAGCCACCAACAAAGCTAAGAGACAACCTATAATGTGGGAAAAATTTTTTAGCAGCTGTACCTCAGACAAAGGATTACTACCTAGAATATATAAAGAATTGAAAAAAATCAGACCCTCCAAATTCAAAGACCCAGTTCAAAAATAGGCATCTGAAATGAACAGATATTTCTCAGACGAAGTAAAAGCAGCAAATAAACATATGAAAAGATGTTCAACATCACTAGTCATTCGAGAGATGCAGATGAAAACAACACTGAGATTCCACCTCACTCCAGAAATAACGGCTGCTATCGAGAAATCAACAAATAACAAACGCTGGTGGGGTTGTGGGGAGAAAGGATCCCTTCTCCATTGTTGGTGGGAGTGCAGACTGGTGCAACCACTGAGGAAGTCAGTATGGAGATACCTCAAAGAACTAGGACTAGAGGTCCCATTTGACCCAGCTATTCCCCTACTGGGTATCTTCCCAAAAGAGTTAAAAGAATCATACCACAGCGATACATGTGCACCGATGTTTATAGCGGCACAGTTTGTAATAGCTAAAGCCTGGAAACAGCCCAATTGCCCATCAACTGGAAACTGGATAAAGAAGATGTGGGTTTTTAAAAATAAAATGGAGTTCTACTCAGCCATAAAGAATGACAAAGTAGAGACATCTGTAGCTAAATGGATGTATATTGAGGCCATACTCTTAAGTGAAATAAATAGGACACACATGTGTAAATACCGAATAGTTTCTCTAGTTTGCGAAACTGAAAGTGTAAATAAGGGTTAAAATGATTAAAAGGAATAAGTGGTAATTTGAAATAGGAAGAAAAGGTCCAAAGGGGTAGGTGTGGTGAGAGGGGAAGGGGAAAGGAAAGAAGGGAAAGGAAAACCTATGAGAAAAGAAAAAAAAATGGAAATGAAGTCTATGTAAATAGGGAAGAGTGGAGGGGGTGAAGGGCACACAGCTAATGGGAAAAAAATAAGAACCAAGATACATCATCAAAAATAAGAGCATACATCAAAAATAAGAACCAAGATACTTGTACAGGTATAAGCACCCAATGATAAATGTAAACATATTGTATACCTAAAATGTACCAATAAAAGAATTTAAGCAAAAAACAAATGGAATAATTCACCGGGGGGGGGGGGGGAGTTAAGTGGCATATAAGCTATGTATGTGCCTCTCAGAGTGGTGACAAATTTTCTTTACCATATAGTGTATATCATATATTTATGTACATTTAAAATGGAATTACTGGAAAGAAACTAAACATAGAGTACCTACAAATAAAGAACTAGGGGATTTAGCTCAGTGGCGCTGCGCCTGCCTCACAAGCCCAAGGTCCTGAGTTTGATCTCTGGTACAGAGGAAAAAAAAAAAAGCTATGCTCATCAAATAAAAAACTAAAAACATGTATATTCAAACACACATATATTATAAGACATATATATATATATATATATATGAATGTTCCAGAGAAATTATTTCTTAAAATAACATAATGAAAGAAAACATCCAAAAGGTATATATTTAAAGGTCATGTTAGCTTTTGACCAGTTGAAGATTTGAGGTATACTCTTAGGTCATTAAGTCTGAGAGTTGAATCTATAACTGTTGAATTAGTATCTTACTAATAATTTGTACAGAGCCCAGAAAAATGTATCAAATCTCTCTTTTATCAGAAAATTGTTTGGATTTCTAGGGTTTGGTAGTTGACTTATTCTTTCTATAGCTAGGAATGTGCCAAAAAATTCCTTTCTCATTTTTGCTTTTTGTATAACCCATCCACCCTATTCCCTATTTATGTACAGAATAATCCAGATCTAGAGGAATATTTATGGGCATTTTGCATGTTTTTAAATTTAATTTAATTTAATTTTACCTTTGGGGAATGAGTAAAGAATACTATCGGTTACCTGATGCCCTGTACATTGTGCCTGCTGTGAAAAAAAAAAGTTTCTCTTTTTTAGCTTTATTGAGATATAATTGGTAAATCAAAATGTATACATTTAATGTGTTTAACACGATGCATCACTATCCATACACACGGTTAAATGATTACAGTAAAGTTCATTAACACATCCATCATCTCTCATAGCCACTAAAGATCTATTACCAAAGCAAATTTCAGGAATACATTATTGCTAATTTCAGCTACCAGATTGTATATTAAATCCTCAGCACTTGTATACCTTATAAATGAAATCTTCTGTACCCTTTTCACCCAGCCAATACTTCTTGAAGTATCTGGGGTCATCATAGGGTGCCTCAAAATGTTGTCTCTCCCAAATCCCTTCATCAGCAATCATTTGTTCTGGATTTTCAAAGATATTCTGTTTATAAATGTTGTATTAATGAACTTTATTGTGGTAATCATTCATATTGTTTATGGATAGTGAAGCATCATGTTAAACACTTCAAATATATACATTTTTATTTATCAATTATACCTCAATAAAGCTAAAAAAAAAAAAAAAGAAACTTGTTTTTCACAGCAGAACAACGTACAGGGGATCAGATAGCTGATAGTGTTCTTTGCTCAAGGGAAGGAGATATACCCTTCCAGGCCATGCCCCTGGTAACTCACCTATGAGATTTGAGGCAAACTCTTATCTGTGAGCTCCTGTAAAAATGAAAAGAAAGTTAAACACTTCTGACATGCAAGGGCATATGGTAAGCACTCCTATTCCAAAAGGGAGAAATAAAGAGATAGAAAGGAATAGGACCAAAGGGAAACCTAAATCTGTCAGGGTAAACATTAAATCACACAGTTCCATGTCCAGCACCCGGGGCAATCTGTGGCAAGATATGACCTCCAAAGTGCTTGCATAGCCCTGCCCCAATGGCACCACTAATAATTATAGCCCTTGTGGTCTTTTTCTTAGACCAATCTTGCTCATGCCTTGCAGCTTTCCTCTGATGTACCACATTTTTGACTTTTCCAACCTTCTAGGGTCTCCACTGCACTTTTGGCTTTACCCTCACAGCTTCACAGTCTGCTCTCTCAGGGGCACTCTGCCTGGGCTCTTGCCTTCTTCTGAAATTTGGGTGGAAGCCTTCCTGACCCCATAACACTTACATTCTGCTTGCAGTTGAAACCAGCACCATATGGATGACACTAAGGTCTGTTGCCAACTTGAGCAGTGGCTGAGCTCTTATGCATCTTCCTAGTGGTTGCAGAGGCCTCTAAGTGGCTGATGAACAGAATCCCAGTGAATCAGTTCCCTTGCCCTGGGCTGACACCATCTGGAGCATGGTGCCCTGGGGCTTTCTTCTCAAAGCAAAGCCTATCACTTTCGTAATTTTGAGCTTGCAAAGAGTAGAGACTTGCTGATTTTTCACATTTTCTGAAGGAATTTTCCTATTGTCCTGTTCCAAAGTACTTGGCTTCTTTTTAATGCTAATCATTTCAGCAACCAAGTTATCCTCTGCTCTATCTTTCAGGCCCCAACTATATCAGATCTTTCTTATTGGCAAAACTCAAAACTTTTTAAATCATTCTATTGAGCTATTTGTTTTTGATTCTCAAATTAGAGATGGCTAAAGGTCTCCAGCAGTACCCAAGCCACAACCTGAATGTTAGGCTGCCTTGAAATTTCCTACACCAGATTAATTAGTTCACCACCCTTAAACTCAGTCCCCTACAAAGTATCTAGACCTGAGCAAAATACAAATTTTTTGCCACAGCATAGCACACATGGCTTGGAGTCCATCTGCCAATGGAGACCTCCTTCCCAAGGGAAATTTCTTGAACCAGGTCTTTTCTGGTTGCATTACTGTCAACTTTCTGGTCTTCTGAGCTCCAATCAGATTCTTCTATCAAGCTCAGCTTGCAGCATTCTAGGGCTGCTTCTTCAGCCAGCATCTCCAAACCTTTCCAAACTCCTCCCACAAGCCAGTTCCAAAGGCCTCTGAACCACAAGGTCAGGTAGCATCACAGCAACACCTCCACTGTCAGTCCTAAAATCTTAGTTACAGTGGTGCTTTGGTTCACAAACTTAATCCTTTCCATGATTCTGGTCACAAACCAAATTGGATGAGAACCTAATCAAATTCAATGGTTAGGTTCAATGTTGACCTTATGGGGAAGTTTGATTCTGTTCTGGTACAATTTAGTTTGAGACCAGAATCATGGAAAGAATTATGCTCATGAATCAAGGTACCACTGTGCTTTTTAGCAGCTTAGACAAAACACCAGACAGCCAAAAGCTAAAGGAGGAGAGATTTATTTTGGTTCGTAGTTTGTAGAGGTTTCAGTCAATAATGAGCTGGCTCCAGAAGACAAGGTGGCATGGCAGAGGAGCATAGCAGAGAAAAATCAGCTCAGGGCATGGCCGTGGGAAGGAAGCAGAGAGAGATGGGGGCATGGGGAGATACACCCTTCTAAGCCACACCCTCAGTGACCCACCTATGAGCATGTAAGGTTTTAGGGTGGCATCCAGATATGAACTGTAACAGGGCATCTGACTACAGATAGCCCCACAGGAGTGGTGTCAAACCAAGGGAAGAGATGGAGGGATGAGACCAAAGTCAAGTTCTACCTACTTGGTAATTTTGTGAATGTTTCCAAAGTTTTGATTCCAAGATAAATTAGTATACCTTCTCTTGTTATAACTGGTTAATCAAAAGGATTTTATTTTTAAAACTATGTCAGGAAGTTATATTTGCAGACTAGGCCAAAAATACAAGATTTCTGAAGGAAATTTCAACAGTTTCATAGAAGGGTCTTAGGAATTGTAGAGGGAAAAGTTTTCAAGTCAGAGAATTTCATAATAGCACCCTGTTGAGAGCTTTCCAAATCAATTAATTGCTTCTAAACATAAGGAGAAAATTCCTGCACTATCTTATCTGCAGGCCTATTGTCTAGAAAACAATAAAACTTCTAAAGGGCACATTCATTTAAAATATTATTTTTGAGTAATAAAAAATAATTGCAATGATAAGAAACCTAAGCTGTAAATCCAGAGGTTAAGTGCATTTGCTTTTAAGAAACAGCCTTGCTATTTATTATTTTCATTTTCATATCCTAAATGTATCCACTATATTAGATAATTGTGATTAAACTAAATTTTTTCTTTTTCATTTTTATCTTAGGGAAAGTCAAATTATAATTTTAAATAACTAGTCTGCTCCTTTTTAAAAAAGAACTTTCTAGGTATATGCTGACTTCAACTTGGTGGACCCAGGGAAAGCTGAAAGAGATATATCCAAAGGATTGTATATAAAATGTCCCTGCTATGTATTTTGTTCCAGCTTTAATGAGGGCAATCATGAATCAGAATGCTGGGAACTTGCTGTAACAAACCAAGGTTAGGAAGGCTCTGAGTAGTCAAATCAACCTTATGACACAGGAAGTTAGGATTTCCCAACATAAGGTCTTGAGGATATGAACATGAATCCGAGGAGAGATGGATATATTGTATTCTGAAAAACAGTAACTCCTCTTAAAGAGAAAAGGAAAGGATGGTAATAGGAAGCAAAAATAACATGGCTATTCATTTATTCACTACACACTTTTAACAAATCCCAGTGGACACATGTCATATGCCACGTCGAAGATTCAAAAGTGCCTAAGGCATGCAACCGGATTTTTCTCTCTAATGTAGTGTGTATGAAAACTGGATATAGTGAAGTATGTATTAAAATAGAAGAAGTAACAAATTTTGGGTGAACCATACATGCTTTTTAAATGAATCTTGTGTTCATGTCATCATGAGGTGTATATAGCCTTGAAAAATACAGTATTTTTTCAGTCTCCAAGTTTAAAGTGTAAAATTAGGTTGGAACTATAACTCAGTAGTAGAGTGCTTGCTTAACATGTATAAGATTCTTGGTTCAGAACCTAATTACTGCAAAAAATAAATAAAGCATAAAATCATCAAAACTATATGCTATGAATTTCACAAAGGTTAATATCACTTGAATAGAAAATAAGTATAAGCTGGTGCTCCTCACAAAAACAAAGTGAGAGGTTCAGCCAGAGTCTATCTTTTGCGGAGATAACTGGAATTAGGAATGGGGCAGAGCACAGTGGCACACATCCTGGCGCTGAGGATTTAGAAATGTCACTAGGTCTCTTCCAGGCTTCCTGGACTCTGTCTGCCCTTATTTCTGACCATAGGCCTATAAAGGAGTGGAAGGTAGCCATGAAAAGATGGTTTGCACTTTCTCCGAGAACCAGGAAGCACTTCCTATCCACTTTTCATTCCCCTCACTGAATCTCACATCAGTTGATAATATAATTTACAACTTTAAAATAAGGATTGTGGCCCATGCCTGTAATTCCAGTTACTCAGATGGCTGAGGTAGGAGGATTGCAAGTTTCAGGCCAGGCTGGAAAACATAGTGAAACCCTATTTCAAAATGAAATAAGGTCTAGAGATGTAGCTCAGTAGTAGAGCATTTGCCTAGCATGAGCAAGGACCTAAATCCAATCCTCACTGTCCCCATCCCCATAAAAAATGTATGCATTCATTCATTAAACAAATATTCACTAAATATCATTATCCCTCCAGTGCTTAACATACAAGAGTATTGAGAAGTAAATACTAAAAATATTATGGTGAACAGAATGTCACAGCACAAACCACCATGAAAATTATGGTCCAGCAATGAATGTCACTTATCAAATATTTAATAATCTTGTGTACTATGTTATTTGGAGGCTATATAAGCATGACATTATCTCTGTTCCTCTAAGAGTTAAGTGTGAAGAGACACAGACATAAAATTTTAAACTATAGGGTAAAATATAATTAGCTAAATGCAATCAAGTACCTGAACCTGTGATTACATAACAATCGGTCTGTCCTCAATAACAGTCACTGCTACTCAGCATGACATTCAGAGAACCAACCATATCTTCTGTCAGACAGGTAATGTCTTCCTCTACCATCTGTCCTTGAGGTGCATGTGGCAGAGACAGGGACACTGGAACTTGAAAAGACAAAGAAAAATCACACTATAGTAGATAATCGCAAGAGAATCAGAAATTTCCATTTAGAAACCAAAAGTGGTTCAGTAGGCATTCAACTAATAAAGAAAAGGACTGAATGGCTTATTTTAAAACATGGAGCAAGAAAATATCAGTGAATAAATTAAAAAGCTAAAATAATAATATTAAAAACAATTTGAGAACATTCACACAACTGATACATGTACACTACTATCTCATTCTTGTTCAAAGATTTATTCATATCCTACAAAAAGTAACATACATTTTCTTCAGTACTCGATTTACTGTCTTCTTTCTTCTTTTTGTAAAACCATTTCCCTAGGTTGGACTTGCTTTAGAGACACCTACCCCTGCTGTCCAAAATTATGTTAATTTATATTAATTTTAATGTAAAATATATGTTAATGTGGCAGTAACATAGAATGCAGACCTTATTTTACCTACTGCCACACAATTCTTTTGGATCTGTTGATTTAGGCTATTCACTGTCATAAGTGGCATCAAATGACTGGATCATTTTGCCCTCAGACTCAAGTGAATTCCTTTTTCACTTTATTCAGCTATCAGTTGATTTCATTACTCTTGAAGACCGCTCTCCTCACAAGCAACATAGCCTGGAGGTGGAAGAGAAGAAACTCACTTACCTGGTAGCAATTACTACACAATAACAAACCTGTCAGAAATAAGCACTTATTTTTGCTACTACCTACTTTGCCATCCTTCCTATATGGGACCCACATGCAATGGGCTTTCACCTCCTTCTGTCATCCCCATCAAAGCAGGTTGTAAACTGCTAATTACTGGGATCTCGGAATCCTAATCCTTCACACCTTGGTCATTAGCCAGTCTAATAATAATGTGAGAAATCCAAAGAGTGAAGATGATTGTCACACCTCCAAGCAGCTGTGCTATTTTCCAGCCACCTGGGACATTTAAAGTCTTTTCCTCTTCATTATATTTGGAGTTTTCACATTTATTTGGAGTTTTGTTTATTTTCTATTATTCACTAATATGCTCCGTTTTCTCCAATATGATCAAAATAATAACTATATTTTCCAAGATAAAAAGATAAAGAAATAAGAAAATAACCTGTAAAACCTATCATAAAAGGATACAAGTTTGTCAACTCAAATTTGTAGATAAGTATCTAAAAGATGCTGCACTCTAGTTCTCATTAATATACTTTGGACTAAAAATTAGTTACCTTCCTGAAATAACCATCATGCATTAGTTATCTAGGTTTTCCTGAGTCCCCATAATACAAGGATCATATTCAAATTATTGTTATTCCTATTCTATGCCATCTGAAAGTCTCTGTGCTGGACAGAGGACACAAACTCTTGAATGAAACATAACATGTGCAATAAGATATTGATTTATTTTTCATTAGTAAATGTTTGTACCACACCATATAATCTTTCAGATGTACCTTGCTGACTTTTAGCAATAAATAAATCACAAAGAAATCTAACATTGGGCTTGAAAAAAAGGAATAATAATATTTTGAGACAAAACAAAATAAAAACTGCTTTATCTTCCAAAGCCAGAAGTGTAGAGTTAGCGGCATAGTGGCTGACCTGATTTCAGTATATTCTCTGTTCTGAGGACATCGACAGGAAACCGTCAGCCTGGAGATACAATGAAAGGAAGCCCAGCCGTGACGGTTTCACTGATAACATGTGATTTGAAGTCATTCACTTGCTTAGGCCAAAGTGTATAATAATCCAAAGGCTCCATTAAGATCTTGTCACAAAAGCACAGAGGAGATGGTATTTGACACAAGAGGGAAGACAGAACATTTCTTACCAATAGGTGGGTTGTAATAGCTGGTACCCACATGAAGACATTATTTCACAATACTGTTAATTTATTATGCATTTTTCTGAAATGTTCAGATACTGTACAATAAAATATGACTGATTTTTTAAAGTAAGCTTCTGTAATAGAGCATTAGGACAGGAGATATAGCTCAGTAGCAGAGCATTTGCATAACATGAGCAAGATCCTGGGATTGATCCCCAGCATTGTAATAATAATAATAATAATAATAATGTGGGCATGATGGTACATGCCTATAATCCTAGCACTAGAGGCTGAGGCAAAAAAAGGATCACGAGTTTGAGGCCAGCCTGAACTATAAAGCAAGACCTTTCCTCAAAAAAACTCAAAATAATAATAACAATATGAATAATGACAATAATGAAGCATTGGAAATCCATAATACAACCTTATTCTTTCTCATCTCCTATGACCTTCCTCTTCCCATCACGTTTTTCTCCTTTTCTTGGGCAAATGAACTAGTTTTAGTAGATACAATTATCAAAAGTCAATATTTCATTTTCATCCCTTTGGTTAAAATTCTCCTATGATGTGATACCTCTGTCGTGGCTGTTCATAAGCGGAGTAGATCTGGGATCAATGATTTTACTTTTTATACCATTTTAGGCTTCAATGAACTGACTGCCTAGAGAGTCCCCAGTGCTAAGTGAGAAGCACTCCTATTTCTGCACTACACACACACACACACACACACACACACAAACACACACACACACACAAGGGACTCACAGCAGCTTAGATTTCATTTTCTATCTTTTCTTCATAGTATTTTCAGTACCTTCCTTATCATTGGTTTGTCACCTAATAAGATGTGAAAGATTAAGAGTTTCAATTCTCAGATACAGCAGGCTTGCAATGGGTTACCCTTAGAAAGTCAATGTCTGCACTTAGGAAGTAGCCATTTTAGTGAGAAAGAAAGATTGAGTCAAACAATCAGATAAATAAATGTAAACTCACAATGGCAAGAAGTGCTGCACAGGAGTACGTGGTCCGTGAACACAAAATGAGGTTCGACCTAGTGGGCAAGGTCAAGGAAAGCTTCCTTGAGGAAGTGAGGTTGGAGCTAAGATCTAAGGGGTGAAAAAACCTGACCCAGCAGAGAGGAACTGGGAAAGATACACTCGGGAGTCTGATACTGATCTTTACTTTTGTTTCATAAAGAAGCTTTGGAGAGTGGGGGTGTATGTCAGAGGTACAGTGTTTAGCATGTACAGGTCCCTAGGTTCAATCCCTAGAACAATAATAATAACAACAATAATAACAATAATGTATAAGAAAAGAAACTATGGTTAAGAGGAAACTTTTTCACTGTGAACCCGAGTACATTTCTCACCCAGACTGAGTTGCTGGCCTTTATTCCTCAGCATCTTTCAGGAGCCTTGCACTGTCTTCCTGCATCTTCCTGGTCTTGTCTGTGCTTAGGCCTGCAGTACACCCAGGTCCCTGTGGGGCATGCACTGTAAAACACAATCTATAAAATACATAGAGATAGATATTTCCATAGAACTAATACACCAACTGGTTAAAAAAAAGTATTTGTAACATACATAAGAATATTCTAAGACAAAGAACTCTAATAAATAAAATAGGCAAAGAACAAAAACAGGCTATTAACAGAAGAAGAAACATAAATGACAGAACCATTCTCAAGAAAGAAAGAAAGCCTAAAGATTTGTTCAGCTTAACTTATTGACAAAGATGATACAGATCAAGATGTGTCTACAATAAAACAGCCATCCTTACACATTACTGGTGATAGAGTGATCTAGAAGACAATTAGTCAATCTGTACCATCTACCCAGAAACTTCACTCCTGAAATTTATATCATGAAGAGCTAATTTCACAATAAGAAGTGTATAAATTTGAGGCTGTAAGAGTTATAAAATAGAACCTATCTAAATATCTAACAGTAGAGTAATGGCTAAAATTTTTTATATGTTAATGCAAGCAAATGTATTGCAAAGTGGGATAAACATAAAAAGAAGTAGGATAAACATGTCTTTATTCACAGAGAAAAATATTCACAATATTGTGATAAATGACAAGTAAAACAAAGTCAGAAGCAGTATGACAATATTATTACATTTGTTTTTGTACACATGCCATATATGAGTATCTTTACATTAAAAGCAACTTAAGGAAATGTAGCAAGAGTTTTAACACATAACGTTATAACTATGTATAACTCATTTTCATTTTAGTTGTTTCTGCTTTTTATAGAAATTTCCTCTTACACTTATACATTCTTTTTATAATATTTTCACACTAAAAAAATTGAGGAAAAATTTAAAAAGTAAAAATTATACATGTATTACCAAAGGTAACTGTGTTAATGTGAAATGCTTCCCTTCAACCCTCTTTAAGTATCACCAGTTTTTTAAAAACAGTTTTAATCATATTTAATTGGGCTTCTGAAACTCATACTAAACCTTGCCTGAGGGACAAGCTCTTATGGAAGATTTTCTCATATCCAATTATAAGGTATTTCCATAATAGGGGAATAACAGTTTATAATTAGATTGACTGAATTTAAGCTTTATGCACATCCTTATGAAAAGGGACACCAACTCTCTCCATCCTTGGAGTAGTCAATTTAGTCAGATGTGGTTTTTCTAAATTGATGATTCTCCTTAGGAATTTTGGCTGAACTAGGTTAAATGACTATTAATAATCACAAGACAGTGCTGCAAATATCCAGACAATACATAGCATAGTTAGTGTGAAGAGTAAGGTCATTAGGAATCTTACTAAAGAACACTAAAACAGTAATTAAGAAGCCAGACTTTGGAGCCACACTTCTTATGTTCAAAACATAGCTCTGCCACTTTTTAACTGTAACCTAAGCTTATTAGTCAGCCTTCTCATCACTGACACTAAATAGGACAACTCATCAAAGGAGAGGTTTAATTTGGCTCAGAGTTTTTGGGTTTCAATTCATGGTTGGCTGATTCCATGGCAGAAACGACATGGTAAAATTGCACGGTGAGGGGAAGCTGCTCAGCCCATGGCAGTCAGGAAGCAGAGAGTGAAAGGAAATAGAGAAGGAGATACCCCTCCAAAGGCCCTGCTCCGTGACCCACTTCTTTCAACCAAGGCCCACCTCCTAACAGTGCTTTTAGCTATGAATCCATGAATCAGTCCACTGATCAGTATAGCACCGCCAAGATCCAATCATCTTTCAAAAGCCACACCTCTGAACATGAGACTTTCGGGGAAATTCAAGATATAAACCACAACAATTGGTTATTTAAATTTCTGTGTCTTAATTTGCTCTTCAGTAAAACCTGAGGGGAAAAGCATCTATCCACTTCATGAATTTTTCAAGAATTGAGTTAATATAGGTAAAAATAATTGTAATGGTGCTTAGCAAATATAAATATAAATATAAAATATAAAATATAAAACTCAGTGAAGGTTAGGTAATAATAATATTTATTATTAATAATAATAAATATTATTCAATGATTACACTCAAGGAAAAATGATTGAAGGGTGTGGAAATGTGTTTTTTAACAGTACAGTTCTTTGTGGAAAATGTATGTCTCGCATGCTGCAAGATGTCCTGTGTCTATTATCTTACCAGTCTTTACCATAATACTATAAGTAAGTGTGACTTTTCTTTTTAGGATTATGAAACTGGGCTTCCTAAGATTAAGTAACTTCTTAAAAATCACACTTGGTTAATAAGAGGTAAACAGAGATGACTGAGGGAACCTGCTTTACTCCTGTGTTCCTTTGCTTTATTCCTTTAATTTGTTAGAATATTTTCTGACTAGGAAAACCCTAAAGACAAAAAACAAGATGTCATTTTTCTCAATAATTTTTCCCATCCTTGAGATACAGAATCCTCTGCATTAATCCAACAACATTTATGGAGCATTTGCCATGGACTATGCTCTATGCTAAGAGCTGGAGCCACTCTGTTCGCATGTAGGATGCATGTTCTCTAGATGGAGAGACAGGTGATGATTTAGAGTGTGGCAGATGGGAAGCTATTGTCTCCCGACTCCAAACCACTCTGCAATACTCAGCTTTGCATTGGTGTGTCAGGAGCTCTGCACACAGCTGGATCCTGGACTGTTGGAGCAGAGCCAGCTCAGTGTCGATGGCGGCAGTGAACAGGAGATCTCAATCGAAGGCAGTGCCCTTCACCAGCCCAAAGCCCACAGGGATACATGTAGGCACAGCCCTACTGGCCCCATGGAGAGCTGAGTGCATACTCACCTTGCGTAGTGAGGTGATAGTGAACCCTTAGAGTTTTCAATGATAACAAGCACCCACCAAGGAACACATGCAGCAGATTCTCCACCACTGGCTGGGTATGTGTTCCCTGGGGCATTAGCCAAGGTCCAGTTTGCTCACTGGAACAGAACATAAGCTCCTGCTTGGCTTTGCAGCCACTGGGAGCACCCCACATCAACACACTCTTGATTTTCTGGGAACAGTGAGCCCCATGAGGGAGAAGATGAGCACAGTCTAATGGGATCTCCCACCACCACTTCAGGGAGAATGGAACTCCAGAGAAAAAGGAAGAAACTTGCTCATTTTGGTTGTGCTTTCCATCCCCTTCCTCCTCTGAACATTACAGAGGTGCTTCCTCACCCTGCAAGTGGCAGCGCCCTCCCACAGCAGCAGGTGAACTCAGCTGTCAGACTGTCTTTAGAACCCACCAGACCAGACTCCACCTCAGAGAGGGGAAGCAGAAATCTCCAGGTCTGGACTTAGGTCCACAAGGCTGTTCCACTTATGTTTCAACTTCAGTTTTTTCTCTGTGTTTCCTCAGCCTCAAGAATTATAACTGCATCCTACACTTGGTACCTCTGTGATATCTGACAGTTCTTTTCTAACTTTTTCTTACCTGAACACTTACTCAGCGTAGTATCCCTGCATTTCAGTAACTGAATATAATTACCTAGTTGATATCTGGTGTGAAACAATTTTACATCTAAACATGCTTCCATAAAGATTCTACATTAGCTGTTCCCCACAGTATTTAAAATATCTTTTAAAGATAGATTCCCATAACTGAAATTGTCAGTTTAAAGAATTTATCTGTGTATTTACATACCACACACATACAGCTAAAATGCAAGTACACAGCTTTCCAAAAAGGTTCTGTTACTTATATTTTCCAAGTAATATAAGGGAATGTTATATCATATTTCCTAACTGGTCAGTTCTTGATTATATATTCATTATTTTAATTAAATTAATTACAAATTAAATGCAATCATATATTAAATTTTATTTTGTTTTTGTTTAATTTACTTGCACTGTATTACTAGTGTGGTCTAGTATATTTTCATCTGTTTAAAACATGAATTTTGAGATTATTACTTGAGATGTTACTTTCATTGTCTCACTGTTTCTCAAATGTTTGATGTCACTAGTCTAGTGAACTATATATTTAAAGTCATTCTCAGAATTAGAATAAGACTCTAGAAGATGTCCTGATTTCTTCTAAGTCTCAAAACTCCAGAGAGCTATAGTCATGATTCAAACATGATCCTTTCTTTAATGATTCCAAGATACTTTCAAAAAGTGAGCTTCATAGAATGCTGTATACAAACATAAAATGTAGATCTATTTATTATAATTTCCTCCAACGTTAATTGATTTACAGTAGTACATTTGAATAAATTTGCCACAAACAACTAACAGATAGTTCATAAACAAGAAACAATTAGATATTCTAATATGGAATATTAGGAATTTTTATGGAATTTTTGGAATTTTTATGGAATTTAGGAATCTTTATGAAATTTTTGAGTTCATCTTAGCATCTTTTGGTAATGTCTGCAAAGACAAACACTAAACATTTGTGATGTGGGAATAAGAAGAATTACCTACTTTGCCAGAAAATGTATATGTAAGCACTCAATAAACTTTAAAGGAACAGGTACATGTTATCTCCTATTCAACCAGATGGAGCACATGAAACCAAAGTTGCATCATAATAATGGAAATAGTTATATTAAAGATAAACTAGGATATAGAATTCTGAGATTAAAAAGTGAATTCTTACATGTTTCAGTAGTACAGTTTTTCAAGCAAATGTCTTTATGTTATTTTTCTACAGCCTTGCTATGAAATGTGCAGAAGTGGCTGTTATTTTTTTTAACTCAGAAGAATATTTTGTAAAGATTAGGCAATTGATACTTGTTCACTGTAAAAAAAAATCTGTATGAAAATACATCATATTTAAGTCTCACAGAGTGCATGCTGTACTGTGAACAGCAGGAAAACTTTATAAAAAAGAAAACTTCACTCACATTTTCATACATATATATATGTAAAAGGTTTAGTTTCACTAATGTCAACCTGTACTGCAGCTGTTTGTGCATATTTTTGTGTGACTCTGATTTTCCTTGGAGATTAAGATGGACTCAAAAAGAAACCACCCTTTGCAAAAGAGGCAATTTGCTTTTCAATGTTGCATAACAGATGCTCCAAAGGAAGTGAGGGAGAGGAGTGTAAGCCCAAGAAGAGACAACCTGTAAAGTCCTAGGATCCCAGATCAGCAGAGGAGAAGCTGAAGGCAGGAAATAAATATGTATGCATGCATTTGTGGTCAGACAACTTGTTTGAAGGATGGCAGTTTATATGTTGTTTGTTTTTTTTTTAAGAGTAGGAAAATTTTATTGAGAGAAAGGAAACTTCTTGCTGAGAGAGACAGAAGGGAGACTGGAAAGTGGGTTGCCCACCCACCCCACTTTTCAAAGATGTTTTATACAAAAAACCATGTGGTGAGGTGGGTACAAAGTGGGACAAAGCCATAAGAACCAATGGAAATTTACAAGGTGAGCATTAGGTGGGGCAAAACCATGACCAACCAATAAGATTACAAGTACAGTCACTCAGGTAATATTGATTAAATGTGGATCAAATGGGGGTGCAAGTCATGTAGCAAACATTCAAGAATTTTCAGTAAGGGTGGGGATCAGGGATATTTCCTGGAAAGGCTGGTTTAAGACTTTGGCCCTCCATCTAGGTGATTGATACCTATTTAGAATATCAATTACTGCTATTTATTGTACACGGGTGTGGTAGTTTCTCCTTTTACACTTTTGGCCTTCAGTGAATGTGTCTTCAGTGTCCTCCATGTTGGCTCCTTGACTGTCCTCCATGTTGGCTCCTGGAGGCCTGGTCCTGTCTAACTGCACACAAGATATTTAATTAACTTACCTATCTGCAGTATTCCCCCCTCTGAAGTACCCCTAACTGCTGTGAGGGAGCAAAAAGCAAAGACCATTCTGACTACTTCCAGCTGAAGAGGGTCATGGTTGTGATCAGCAGTTAGAGTTACTCTACAGAGAGTCTATCTAAAGGCCCTCAATAGGTGCCAGGCATTTTCATCTTGGTAGTCGTATAGCTTTGAATCTGGAGGAGACAAAGCCAAAGAAACAGTTAATACATGGACCAAATTATAAGGTCAATAGGATTGCTATGAATATAGCCAATAAGGGTTTCCACTGGGAGGAACTAGTAATAGCCTCCCACAAATAGGATAAGGAGAAGGTCCTGGGGACTTCAGAATCCCACCATAAAAGTCATATTGTATAGTTTAGCAGTCGTGAGCTGTTTACAAGGTTGATCTGGTGGATCCGAGTAAAAGAAGTCTAGCACATTTGCCATTGGTTCCATTTGTATGACTGCTTCGAATTTGGCAGGCTCTAGGCAAGAATAAACAAAACTTTAAAGAAATTAGAGCATGCATAATCTAAGCATGAGCACACTAGAATGAAAGGGCAGGTTGGGGAGAAAGTCACACTTAGAAATTGAAATAGTGATTGTAACCTGCTGGCTCTTAGATTCTTTCATTGATAAAGGTTATGTATAAGTCTGGTACTTTAAGAAGAGACAATTTGAAGAACAAATCTCATTTAAGAAATTTAAAACTCTAGCTGAATTCTTATAGATTTTAACATAGTTTTTTTTTCCTAAAGATCCATAACTGTGGTCAGCTACTGATGTAGCTAGAAACTGCCAAAAGGGGTCAGTGGCTGGAGCCCCTTTTTATGTCTTACTTTATTACTATGACATTATTTTATACCTCTTTTGGTTATTCTTTTCTGCTGGGTGTTTAAGGCCAAATTAAAGTGAGGCCTGTGTTAATCAGTATGAACCTCTTGCTATCTATCAAGGTCAGTTAAGTCTCCTCAGGCATTACTTTGGAACCATGCATAGAGTCTCTCAGCTCCTCTGTCAGTATCAGCCATCAGGATGGGTCATGGCCTTGCTTGACCATGTTGCTTTCAATGAAAGCATGGGAGATTTTTCCCTCTTTGTGACCCTCCTTTGGCACATGGTACATTTGTCCTCTGGTGCCCAGCAATCTCCCTGCTCAGGAGGTTGAGTGACTTACCAAAGATGTAGGATCCTGTAGAAAATGTTCCTTTGTGTCCTGGAGCTTTGTTGACCTTGAGGGGACAGGGCCAAAATATTGGCTGTCCTCTTAGCCTGTTACCTTTCTAGTTTTGGTCTCCAAACTTTAGTTGTTGAACACCCAAAAGAGAAGATCAGTGACATTAGTAATGCAGTAGGAGCAGTGAGCTTAACTGTTATAATTTCATCTGGACATTAAGCACTTTTGAAATATAAAGCACAGTTATTATACATTTAGTCCATATGTGAAATAGGAAGAAAAGGGGCAAAGGGGAAGGAAGTGGGAGGGCTAGGGGAAAGGATAGAAGGGAATGGGATTAATATGAGAAAATGGAAAAATAGGAACAAAATTTTTGTAAATAGGGAGGGCTGGAGAGGTTGAAGGGAGGGCTGGGCAAGGGTGAAAAACAAGAACCAAGAGAGACTATGTAAAGGTGCAAATTTCCAATGATGAATGTCATTATATTGTATACCTAAAATGTACCAATTATTAGAATGAATAATCGATAATGTAAAATAGGAATAAAAGGTCCAAAGGGGTAGGGGTAGTGGGAGGCACAGGGGAAAGGAAAGAAGGAAATGGAAAAAATGGAAATAAAGTCTTTGTAAATAGGGAAGGGTGGAGGGCATGAAGGGAGGGCTAGGAATGGGGAAAAAATAAGAACCAAGATGCATTATATAAAGGTACAGTTCCCAATGAGAAATGTAATTGTGTTGTATACCTACAATGTACCAATAAAAGAATTTAATACAAAAAAAAAAAAAAAAAGCACAGTTACAGGGCTGTTACTTTACCAACCATGGTCATTTAGTTGAATCCCTGCAGTTAACAGACAACAGTTATACATTATATAAAGAAACTCAGGATCAAGAGCTACACATAGTATTTTATCAATAAAATCGTGATGACAATTTGTATTTATCAATAAAATCATGATGATTGTCGTGATGACATTTTCTTTGTAACACTTACATCTCCATCTTAGTATGGAATATTCTTAGTCAAACACCTCCATCTGATCACGACATTAAATGACATAAAGAAAATTCTTATTTCTTTTTTGTTATTCTTTAGTAGGATGCGATCTAAAGAGAACATACATATTGGCCTATAAATGTACCTTAGGAGTTCATAATGTCTAGCCCCTAATTTTAGCGTGACATTGTTTCAACTGTTTGGTGACTGAACATCCCTAAGTGTGGTGACACATAACATATCTATCACATAAGTTCTTAAAAGGATTATTATTTGATTGGTTATCTCATTTTGGCTTGATATGTATCTCTTATCACAAGTAGCTGGAGCACAAGAGAAAAGCAGACACCTGAGTCAAAAAAAAGATTGTTACCATAAACTGAGAAGACCTATACACCTAGAAGGCATGAATGATATTTAGTGTAACATGAAAAAACAATGAATATCAGTTACATGAAATGCTTTGTCATTTAATTTTATTTTGTACCAAGAACATTTTAAATAAAACCTTATTGGGGAATGTTTTTGTTGTTTTTTTTGTTTGTTTTTTGTTTTTGTACCAGGGATCGAACTCAGGTCCTTGAGCTTGCACAGCAGGTGGTGAAACCACTGAGCTAAATCCCTGGCTCCTAAAACCTTATTGTTTTCCAACATAAAACTTAGCCATTTGACCTGATCAATGTATACACATCACAATAATATGTTTAGCAATGTATTTCCCACAAGTCTATGGAAATTATTGGGATCCCCTTTGTGAACAAAGGCTAGAATAAATTTTTTCCAGGCAGCTGCTCCTTTATTTACCAAGGAGAGTCCTGTCCAGTAGTTTTCTTAAGCCCAAGAGTCTTTATTTAATTATCTTAACAAATTTCTAGATGACCTATGAGAGCTAGATCATAACAATTGACACATTATATTGACCAATGAAAGAGTCCTGAGATATTATATATAAACAACAATATGTACTGTATTTGTAAAACCAGTTGACATTATTTGGATAATCTGGCAACCTGGGGGAAGCATGTCTTTAGTTACATTTATCTATAAGCCAATTTGAGTTACAGGCAAGCATCTTAAAAAATCCAAAATGCCAAAAGAAAAACATTCAAACAAAACAGCTGTACATGTTGTAACAAATTGAACAGTCAGATTCACACACACATGACAACTTGTTTATGAACCAGAATGCACTCAGATGTATTTGGCCAAGTTGAATTATAATAACTTTTATAATTTTTAGCTTTTTAATTATAAAAAGACTAGTCAGAACTTTGTAGATCAATTAAAAGAGATCTCTTGTAGAAAGAATCAAAAGGAATAAAAATCATCTACACTGTGAAAGCAAAGATGGTTTTAAGAAAAGCCTTATCTTGACAGTTTATCTGATTGCAATACTCAGGTACACAGGCTTCTCATGGTTGGTGATAGCCACATTTAACTGTTTTCTCTAAAGAGACAAACTGTTAAAGGTAATTTTAAATATCTCCAGGGGGGGTGCACTCAGGGCAGGTTTACATGTAGAAGAGACTAGGTGACACTCTTTGGAGCTAAGTATGAATTCCAAATAGTGAGGGAAGAAGGCCTGCCAAGGCTCCAACCTGCTGTGCTGCAGATGTCTACCTATGACAGTTTTTCCCATTTTGAAAAAACAAACAAACAAAGGAAAAGAAGGCATCCTCATCTATCCTTCTTATTTTGTGCCCAATCTAAGATGTTCCTTAGGCTTTATCTTGTCCATTGCCAGCAGCAGAAGACTAGAGGTGCAAGGAAGTGGCCAGAGCCAAGTTAGCTGTTCTTACCATTCTCTAATTTTGCCTGATGGCTGTAAGACAGACAAATCTGGACTAAAACTTTTACATTTATTTTTGGAAAGTTTCAGGATTAAACCTAGAACAGTTTCCTATATGCCCCAGAGATAAATAAAGGTCAGATTTACTCTGGAAGGATTTCAGGGAGGGAAAACTCACCATTCTGGATGCTTTTGCTTGAAATCCAGCAGCCACAGAGGAGGGAAGTGCTTTGAATCAAACTGTGTTATTTCAAAGGGGCAGGGCAGTGGAGAAGGGACAGAAGAGTGCCTTGAAGTATGGCAAAAGAACTAAATCTTAACCATCTCAGGTGTAGAAGAACAGTTAAGATCAGGAGCTTTTCCAGAGTGGATCTGCAATCCTTAGCAAAACATGTCTCTAGAGACAAAGGCCATGACTGACTCCAACTGAATTGCCAAGCAGAAAATCAAACCAATAATCAAAGAACCCAAATGGCTGCTTTTTGCCTCTTGAAAGAGAATGAAAGTACTCTAACTACATTGTATAGGGCTTTTCTTTTTAAGTAAATTATTTTGAATCTATAATATCTAATTTATTATTTAAATATCCTACAGGCTGTTGAGCAGGTCCCTGATCTTGTAGAAACACTCCCAAAGCCATGTCTCACCTTTTATTAACATACAAACAGAAACAGTGTCCTGTGGCAGGCACTTAGAAGTGCTTGTTTGAGCTTCTGGAATGCAGTGTGGTCTGGGAACCAGGTTCCCAGGTGTCTGTCTTTTGGATTTCTCTATAAGCTGATAGACGGGTCACACAATCTCACTATATCCTCCTATCTGAAAGCCACAAAAGCCTGTAATTTCCAGGAATCTCCTTAGCTGTTTTAGTCTTGGGCTTTAGAAAGAAAAGAATTTGTTTAATTCTTTCTTCCCCCAGTCTTTGGGTTCCCTTAGATATAATAAGGCCTAAATATTTTACCTCAAAGCTGCAAAGTTGTGCCTTAGAGCTAGAAACATTATTACCCCTGTCTGTAAGAAAATTCAGCAGAGCACATGTGTCTTGTCTAGAAAGCTCTTCTGAGGGGACACAACACTATACCATATATATATTGCAAGACTGACTTAGAAAAAACAATAGTATTTCCTTCTATCAAATCAGGATCCAGGGATGTCCTCACCTTTTTTCTGATAAATAGTTGACAATTTAAAATAATTGAAGGCCTTAGTTCTCATCTTTCTTAGACCCTCAAGAATATTTGCCTGAAAATGTCTTCTATTAATCTCCTATCTGATTGACAGGCCAGTAGGGATCTTCTATAGGAACTGCTTGTGTTCCAGTAGGAACAAGTTGTTCCTCTGGCTGCCTGTCTTTTGAGCTTCCAAAATTAAAATAGTATTTGTCTCTATATGTAGTAGCAGCTTGTAATACTTCTTATCTCTCATTAGAAATCAATGTTTGATTTAAGAGCAACATTACATCTTTCTAATCTAGTCCATAGGTCTGAGTAAATTCTTCAAAGACCTCAATCTACATATCAGGATCATCTGAAAACTTTCTTAGATCTCATTTAATTTGTCTTAGATCACTGCGAGAAAAATACACATGAACACAGGTAGTCCCATATTTGCCATTTAGTTCTAGTAAGGGATGGTGTCTTTGAGGGACCTGAACAACTTAGCTAAGAATGGATATAGCCTCATAGAGATTAATTATGGCTGGCCTAGAAATTCCATCCTCAGCACCTGGTGGTCAAGGCTTAAAGTTGTCTTGGAAACTTTGTTCTCAGGTTCTAAAGGGTGAGGAGTAGCCTCAAGCTTAGAGGTACTGAATGTCTTAAGGGTGAGGGGTCTCACATTTTTCTATGCCCCACATTTACATTTGAACACAAGCAAGTATTACTTCTTAATGTAAAGAAAATCTCAATATAAGATGATTTTGACCATTTTCTCTCTTTTACAGTGTAATTCTAATTGTGAGATAGCATCATAGTACTTTCCTCTGTGTACTTGGCTGTAGGTGGTAGGCACACCACATGTGGGTGTAGAGAAATATGAAATTGCTCCTTTAATATATTCCAAAGGAGTAAGAGGTTCAGATATGGAGTACCAATTTGAAACAAGACAAACAAATATAGTGTCTCATAAGTCTCTGTTTGATTCCTGTACCCCCTAGGGCATCCCCAGGGCATCCCCCAAGGTTTATACCACTCCAGGGTAGGAAGCTACCATCTGGAGAGAGAACCAGAAAATAAAACCAGACTGGACTATCATTTACCACCATGCTATCTCATCTTCCTCAGGTAACACATATCCTTACTCCAGTAGGTGCTCTTAATGTGCAAGTTACAATTGACTTCAGCCATAACAGTCATGTTTAGAAAAGGTATTGCTAGCAAACCAAGAAATTTAAACCACTGCTTCTAGTTCCTTGAAAGAAAGAGAGGAAAATAGGTCAACAGTCAAATTAGGGCACTTTTCCTGCAAAAGAGATCAGAGATGGCAAGTCAGAGATTCTGTCCTGGGCCCTAGGGGAGAGAAAGCTCTGAGAAATTTCTGTTGTCTATCTGGTCATTTAGGCAACTTTTATTAGCAGCAAGACAAGGCTACTTCTTTAAGGTCCATTTTAAATTCACTAAGTACTTGAAACTCATAGCAGCCACAATCTACATAGTAAAGGCAATCTTATCAACTTCCTACACACACATGAATGAAGAGAAAGGCTGACCAAAATAGTCCCATATTCTAGCTAGCATGTAAAAACACAAATGGAGGTTACCAATTGCTATTTTCCCTAGTGTAAGACAAAACAGTCATTTTGAGTTGCCTTAGTCTGACTTTCTGGAAGAAGGAGTGGTTTGACTACAAAGGATTATCAAAGGAACTCCCAACAAGGTGGAGAAAAGTTTAAGGGGAGTTTCTAACTCACTAGCAGAGAGAAAAAGCCCAAATAAAGTCAAGCTGGTTAAACATCCAAAAATCATCATATAGCATTTTATAAGTCCACAGTCAATGTTCCAAAGTCTATAACCTATTAGAAAAGCCATTTTTCTCCTCTACACACATAAATGATGCAGGCCAGGCCTAGGCAGGAGAAAAGGTTCAGGCAGACTCTAATCTATCAAAGATTCCTTTTATATATATATTTGTCTAGAAGTCTGTCTTATTAGTAGTAGAGAAAGCAGTCCAAACCTGTAGCTCAACTCCTAATGCAGGCTTGAAAAAAGGTTCTGATGGCATCGTTTCAGATAACTCTGAGACAGAGGATATCTGATCATCACTGACAGAGTTCCCCTTTCACCTCACTGATGAGTCCAGATAGGGACAAGATGTGGAGATATTCTGCTGATTAGACTGACAGGCTGTAAGGAGCTAGTTTCTTCTGAGGGACATTTGGGTATCTGCCAGAGTGTAGCCTTGGCCATGACCCCTCAGTTATCACTGCAGTTTCCACTAGTTCCATGAAGTCAGAGATATGACTCTGAAAGGAACCCAATTAACTATCTGGTCAACATTCCACCCGCCATTGGTGTCAATGGGAGTGGGGATCCACCAGAGGGCAACTGGAGAAACCTGTCCTCTGCTCTGAGATTGGCAGCTGCTCTAAAGGCAATTACTAGCTGCCAGAGTAACCACTGTTCGGCATTCTATAAGGGACAGATAAATGTCTGAACTGTCTTTATCTGAGACGATTTCATAAGAGACTGATTTTACAACATTTTAAAGCAACTAAGTCCAAATGCAATACATACAAAATAAGAAAAAAATGTAATTTTAGCAAAAAGACAATGCAGAAGAAAAACAAGAAATTTGCAAACATTGGAAACACATAGCTTGAACAGTCAGGTCCCAGGAGTGGCTTGGAGTCCCACCTCCATCCAGCGCTCCACCTACCCACGCGGGCACCTGAAAGGCCCAGCGCCATTCCCCCCACCCCCCACCTTCTGGCTCTTCTGCTACCTGGTCTCACACTACAGAGGCACAGGGGATTATACTTCACATAGTTAAATGTGATAGATTAATAGCTACCACAAATTATCATTTTCTAAGGTGCACTTGATGGTTTGGTATTGCTGATTGTAACATTTGGCCTAACATGTTGTGATTGATCTAATCAGTTTTCCTTCCTGGTATAAGGAAAATAAAATAGCCTCAGAGTCATTAGAGCCTCAAAACCTAAACACAAGCCGTATCTGGAAGACACCTCTGAAAAGCAATCATTCCACAAGGGTTTTAAACACAAGCAACAAAGATACCTGCATTAAGCAATTTTGAAATATCAACCCAGGAAATAAACCAAGGACAGTACCAAAAACAAAAATGAGAAGACATTTAACCGAGGCACAAATGCAGGCTTCCATGCCACAAAAAGGAAATTCTGGGGAAAATGAGGTGGAAAAGTCTGATAATCAACCACCTGGACACCCTGAACTGGTAGCACAGGAAGTAGCAAAGCAAATACATGAGGCTCTAGAAAAATTCAAAGCAGAAATAATCTATCAGATAAATACAGACATGGTGAGTAGAGGGAAAGACATGATTAGAGGCTCTAGAGCAGAAACAGACAAGAAAATAGATGACATCAGAAACAGGCTGGAAGCCATGAATGCCCAGCATAAGAAAGAAATGGAAACTATGATGGCCCAACATAAGAAAGAAATGGAATCCATGAAACAGATCCAAACAGATATTCAGGAGATTAAAAACTCCATTGAAAGCACGCAGAGCAGACTAAGAGAATGTGAAGATAGAATATCAGATATAGAAGACAGGATTTCAGTTAAGGACCATGAAAACAGAGATTTCTTAAAGATAGTAAGGGACCATGAGAAATCAATCCAACAGCTGCTAGATGATGCAAAGAAGAATAACATAAGACTGATATGAGTCCATGAAAAAACAGGAGAAAGTACAATTGACATAAAAAAAAACTGTTCACAGAAGTAATAGTAGAAAACTTCCCAGACAAAGGTAGAGAATTGGACACACAGATTAGTGAGGCATATCAAACTCCACCCAACCACGATCAAAAAAAATCTACACCTAGACATATAATAGTCAAAATCCCAGAAACCCAACAGAAGAACAAAATTCTACAGGCAATTAGAGAAAAGAAACAAATCACCTACAAAGGAAAGTCCATCAGAATCACAGCAGATTTCTCAACACAAACCCTCAAATCAAGGAGAGCCTGGAGTGAAGTGTTTCAAGCCCTAAAAGAAATTAGCTTCCAACCTAGACAGTTTTATCTGGCAAAATTAGCTTTCAAAATCGAGGGGGGAAATTAGATACTTTCAGGACAAAGAACACCTGAGAAATTTCATGAATACCAAACCAGCACTCCAAACAATTTTAAGCAATATCCTAGAAAAAGACAATGAAGGTCACAACTCCATGAGGGCCAACAGAGAGAAGACACCATGCAAGGTAAGGCACTAAAGGGAAAGGGGGAAAAATAAGAAAAGAGCCAACAACAATAAAACATCATGGCAAGGATGAGTCAATATCTCTCAATTATAACTATCAATGTTAATGGCCTCAATTCACCAATCAAAAGAAGCAGGCTGACAGAATGGATTAAGAAGCAAAATCCAGAGGCTCCTAGGGCAGTGAAGCTCAGCCGGTCCCAGCACCCGGAAGAAGCTCCCCCACCACCATCCCAAGCTCCTAGGGCAGAGAAGGTGAGCCGCCTGGGTGCCAGAAGCAGCCCTCCCCCCATGGAAATGAGAAGACACATAAACAAGCCTCAAAAATAGACTTCTGGATCACCTACAGCAACCCCAAAGGGAACGAATTTGGAACACTCTGATACTCAACCATCTGGACTCTCTGAACTGGCAACAAAAGAGAATCTGGGAAAAATAAAATCAGAAATAATTACTCAGATAACAGCAAAGATTTTGTTCATGGTGCAAGACATGATTAATAAATCTAGAGAGGACACAGATAAAAAAAATAGAGGATCTGAGGAATGTGATGGAATTCCAACATAGGAAACAAATGGAATCCATAAAACAGATACAAACAGATTTCCAAGAGATTAAAAACTCCATTGAAAGTCTGTGCAGCAGAATGAAACACTGTGACAACAGAATTTCAGATATAGAAGATAAGATTGCAATTAGTGAGGAGGAAAAGAAAAATTGCTTTAAAATTGTAAGGGAACATGAGAAATCAATCCAGCAGCTGCTAGACGATGCAAAGAAGAATAACATAACACTGATTGGAGTCAATGAAGAAAGAGGAGAGAGTGTAGATAACATAAAAAAAAAAAACTGTTCACAGAAATGATGGCAGAAAACTTCCCAAGGAGGGGAAAAGAACTTGACATAAAGATAAGTGAGGTATATAGGACTCCAGCTAGCCTTAATCAAAAAAAATCTACACATAGGCATATAATAGTTAGGATTCCAGAAATCCAACAGAAGAATAAAATTCTACAAGCAGTGAGAGAAAAGAAACAAATCACATACAAAGGAAAGCCCATCAGAATCACAGCAGACTTCTCAATGCAAACCCTAAAGGCAAGAAGAGCTTGGAGTGATGTATTTCAAGCCCTAAAGGAAAACAGCCTCCAACCCAGATTGATGTACCCTGCAAAATTGATGGAGAAATAAGATACTTTCATGATAAAGAGCACCTCAGGAACTTCATGAATACCAAACCAGCACTCCAAAAAGTTTAGAAAATACCCTAGGAAAAGACAATGAGGATCACAACCCCAGGAAACCTAGCAGAATGAATCCATTGGGCATGACAAATTAAACGCAAAGGGGGAGAATCCAACAAAAAGAAAAGTCATGACAAGGCTTTTAAAACTTTTGACTTCATCTCCCTAATGAGTGTATAATTCAATCTTATTATTGTACTGACTAATATTTTTCTGATTCTAGAGTTGTACACCATTCCTTGTGCTATACTGGCTATGTATCATCTTCTTATGTCTACATTTTAATTGGGTTGTCTATTAATGGGCTCTAAGAATTCTTTCTATATTCTGCTCATAGGTTATGTGCATTGTAAATATGGTCTGTTTGAGGACTACTTTTCATTTTAATGATGTCATTTAAAGTTCTACATTTTGATGGAATCTCATTTATCAATTTTTTTCTTTTATACATCATGTTTTTTGTATCCTAGGTAGTTCTTGCCTACCCTGAATTCATAAATATTTTCCCTTATAATTTCTTCTTAAAGTTTTATATTTTCAGGCTTTCTTATTTAGGTTCATAGATCCCTTCAAGTTATTTTCCTGTATGGAAAAAAAGGGTTGAGGTTAATTTTTTATATACGGATACCAGGTGTTCTAGTGCCATTTGCTGAAGACACTGTCTCTTCCTTGGGTCTTGAATCAAGTTTATATTCTATAAAATGCTAATGTTAAATAATCTTGCAAAACTCAGTGGACCATATATGTGTGGTTCTATTTCTAGATTCTCTGTTTTCTTCCAATGATCTATATGTCTTTCCTTACACCAACACTGCCTTGATTACTGTAGCTTTAGAAGAAGTCTTAAAATTTGGTGCTAAACATCTTCCAACACTGTTTGTTTTTGGTTTTGGCTTTTGTGGGTCCTTTGTACTCCTACATAACTTTTAAATTTCAATATCCAGTTCTTCATTTATAGCAAGTATACACAGACCTGAATTTTTATATATACCTTGTGTTTTCTAATCCTGCTAAATTCAAGTTCAAGTTCTAGGGGCTCCTAGAGATTTCTTAGTATTTTCTCTGTAGATGATCATTTCATCTACATATAAAGATTTTGCTTCTGCCATGCCAATCCTATCCTAATTGTGTCATCTTATGGCCAGACTATTTTAGTTTAGACCTATGTTTCAAAGTCTAATGGACAGATGAAGAGTAGGCATATATGCCCTTTTTCCCGACTTTAGCGAGAAAGCATTGTATCTTCTCCATTCATAGAAGGAGTTTTTGTTGGAAGTATGGAGTACATGTCTTTAATCTGTTGAGAAGGTTCTGTTCTACTTCTAGTCTCCTGATAGCTTTTACCATGAACAGCTGTAGAATTTAGTCCAATACTCTTTCTCTAACTAGTGACAGGATCATATGGCTTTTTCCTTTCCTCTGTTAAAATGATTGCTTTTGGGGGTAGATCTTCCAATGCTGAACTAACACTGCCATCACTATAATAAAACCACTTTCTACATACTGCCAGATCTGACTTCTAAGAGTTTGTTTTGGTAAACAAATTTCTATCTATTTTCATACTTTTTTCTTCTATTATCTTTATCCAGTTTTAGGATTAGCACAATTTTGAGTTCCTAAAATGAGGGGAGAAGTGTTCCTTCTTTTTTCTGCTTTAATTGTTTGATATAATTTATCAGTTAAAATGTTTATGAGTCTGCTGTTGTCATATAGGTAGGTTTTCAACCTAGGAATATACTTTCTTTAGTAGGTGCTATTCAAATTTTATATTTCCTCCAGAGTTAGTTTCATTAATTTGTCTTCTAAGGTACGTCTTAGAAGTTGTCAAATTTATTTCAAAAAAGATTTTTGAAATATGCTTTCTATATCCTTTTAAATTCTGTAAAATCTGTGGTAATGTCTCCTATATCTTAATATTGTAATTAAAAAAATGTATAACTGATATTGTGTAACAGGAAGAAAAGGTCTAAAAGAGCAGGGGAATTGGGAGGGGTAGGGGAAGGGAAAAAAGGGAAAGGAAAAAAATACGAGAAGAGGAAAAAAATGGAAACAAGGTCTTTGCAAATAGGGAAGGGTGGAGGGGGTGAAGGGAGGGCAAGGGAAGGGGAAAAAAAATAAGAACCAAGAGGCTCATGTAACGGTGCAAGATCCCAATGATGAATGTAACTGTATTGTATACCTAAAATGTACCAATAAAGTTAATGGGGGGGGGGATAAATCCCTGGTCCTAAGTGGCTATAATTTTAAGTGTCTAGAATTTCTATTTTGTGATTTTCCTCAATAAATTTGATGTTTGAAAAAAAAGAAAAGAAGTAAAACCCAGCAATATGCTATGTACAAGAAACACACCTAACTCAAAAGGAAATTCATAGACTGAAAGTAAAAGGATGGAAAACAGTTCTCCACGTGACAGGAATGCAGAAAAAAGCAAGGGTAGCAATCTTATTTGCAGACAAAGTAGATTTCAAACCAAAACTAATTAAGACAGACAAAGATGGTCACTACATCCTTGTGAAGGGAACAATCCAAGAGGAAGAGATGACAATCCTAAATATTTATCCACCAAATATGAATGCCCTCAAATATACAAAACAAATATTAATGGACATGAAAAATGAAATAAACGATAACATAATTGTAGTGAGGGACCTCAACACCCCTCTATCACAAATAGACAGATCATCTAGGAAAAAAATTAACAATGAAATTCTAGAACAGAACCAAGCTATTGAACAAATGGACTTAATAGATGTTTATAGAGTGTTCCACCCCACAAAATCAGAATACACATTCTTTTCAGCTGCACACTGGTCATTCTCCAAAATAGATCACAAACTAGCTCATAGGGCAAATCTAAGTAAATGTAAAAGAATTCAAGTTATCCCTTGTATATTATCAGACCATAGTGCAATAAAATTGGAGATCAATAACATAAGAAACTGCAAAACACCTACAAACACATGGAAATTGAATAACACCCTCCTGAACAACCAATGGGTCACAGAGGAAATTAAAGAAGAAATTAGACAGTTTCTACAAGTAAATGATAATGCCAGTACAACATAGAGGAATCTGTGGGACACAGTGAAAGCAATTCTATGCAGGAAATTCATAGCAGTAGATGCCCATATTAGGAAAACAGAGAACTCAGTTAAATAACCTAATGCAGAACCTCAAGCTCCTAGAAAAAGAAGAGCATAACAAACCCAAAGCTCGCACAAGAGACAAAATTATAAAGATCCGAGCAGAAATCAATGCAATGGAGACTAAGAGAATACAAAAAATCAATGAATTGAAGAGCTGGTTTTTTGAAAAAATAAATAAAATCAATAAACCTTTAGCCAACCTTATCAAAAAAAGGAAAGAAAAGGCTCAAATCCATGCAATTAAGAATGAAAAAGGGGAAGTCACAACAGAACCAGCAGAAATCCAGAGGATCATCAATACCTACTTCAAAAACCTGTACTCTAATAAAATGGAAAACACAGAAGAAATGGACAGATTCCTAGATACGTATGAATTGCCAAAGTTAAATGAAGAAGATATAGAAATTCCAAACACCCCAATTACAATGAGTGAAATTGAAAATGTAATAAGAAATTTACCAACAAAGAAAAGCCCAGGTCCTGATGGGTTCACTGCTGAATTCTACAAGACATTTAAAGATGAACTATCACCATTGCTCTTTAAACTCATCAAGGAAATTGAAAGGAAAGCAAGGCTTCCAAATTCTTTCCTGGAAGCAAGTGTTACTTTGATTCCAAAACCAGGGAAAGACCCAACCCCAAAAGAGAACTACAGGCCAATCTCCCTAATGAACATAGATGCAAAAATCCTCAACATGATAGTGGTAAACAGAATGCAGAGGGTCATCAAGAAGGTTATACACCCTGACCAAGTCGGATTTATCCCAGGGATGCAAGGATGGTTCAACATTCATAAATCAATAAATGTAATACACTATATTAACAGAGTCAAGGACAAAAACCATATGATCATCTCAATAGATGCAGAAAAAGCATTTGACAAAATTCAACACCCATTCATGATAAAAACGCTAAAGAAAATTGGAATAGAAAGTCTTTATATCAACCTAATTAAGGCTTACTATGAAAAACCAACAGCCAACATCATATTAAATGGTCAAAAACTGAAAACTTTCACACTAAAATCAGGAACAAGACAAGGATGCCCTCTATCACCACTCCTGTTCAATATAGTTCTGGAAACATTAGCCATAGCAATTAGACAAGAGAAAGAAATAAAAGGAAAAAATATAGGAAAGGAAGAAGTGAAACTGTCATTATTTGTTGATGATATGATATTTTACATAGAAGACCCAAAAAACTCCGGCAAAAGTCTTCTAGAACTAATTGACAGATTCAGTAGAGTAGCTGGATACAAGGTCAACACTCAAAAAACAATAGCCTTCTTATACGCAAATAGCAGACCCATTGAGAGAGAAATTCAGGAAATAGTTCCTTTTACAATAGCATCTAAAAAAATGAAATATCTAAGAATCAACTAACAAAGGAAGCAAAAGACCTCTACACTGAAAACTACAGCACTCTAAAGAAGGAGATCGAAGAGGATATAAGAAAAGGGAAAGATATCCCTTGTTCCTGGATAGGAAGAATCAATATAGTGAAAATGGCCATACTTCCAAAACTACTATATAGATTTTTTTTTTTTTTTTTTTGGTGCCGGGGGTCGAACTCAGGTCCTTGTGCTCGCGCAGCAGGCGGCAAAACCAGTGAGCTAAATCCCCGGCACTACTATATAGATTTAATGCAATACCGATTGAAATTCCAACAATATACTTCACAGAACCAGAGAAAACAATTCAAAACTTCTTTTGGAAGCAGAAGAAACCTAGAATAGCAAAAGCAATTCTAGCCAACAGAGACATGGCTGGGGGTATCACAATCCCCAACTTGAAACTATACTACAAAGCTACTGTGATAAAAACAGCATGGTACTGGCAAAGAAACAGACCCAAAGATCAGTGGAATAGATTAGAAGATGCAGAAACAACTCCAGACATACTCAGCCACCTCATCTTTGACAAAGGAGCCAATCACCCTCATTGGAGAAAAGATAGACTGTGAAATAAATAGTGTTGGAAAAACTGGATTTCAACTTGCCAAAGATTAAAACTAGACCCATACCTATCATCATGCACTAAACTAAGATTGAAGTGGATAAAAGAGCTAAATATCAAGACAGAAACAGTAAACTTGCTGCAAGATAAGTTAGGTAGAACTCTCAATGACATTGGCATAGGAAAAGACTTTATGAACAAAACTTCAGTAGCATGGGAGCTAACACAGAGAATCAACAACTGGGATCTCATCTTATTAAAAAGCTTCTGCACTGCAAGAGAAACTACCAACAGAGTTAAGAGACAACCTGCAATGTGGCAAGAAATTTTTAGCAGCTGTACCTCAGACAAAGGTCTACTATCTAGAATATATAAAAATTGAAAAAAAATTAGGCCCCCCAAATTCACGTTCAAAAATGGGCATCCGAAATGAAAAGACATTTGTCAGACATAGAAGTAAAAGCGGCAAATAAATATATGAAAAACTGTTCAACATCACTGGTCATTTGAGAGATGCAGATGAAAACAACACTGAGACTCCACCTCACCCCACAAAGAATGGCTGCTATCAAGAAATAAACCAATAACAAATTCTGGTGGGGGTGTGGAGAGAAAGCAAACCTTCTCCATTGTTGGTGGGAGTGCAGATTGGTGCAACCACTGTGGAAATCCATATGAAGATACCTCCACGAACTAGGGCTAGAGGTCCCATTTGACCCAGCTATTCCCCTACTGGGTATCTTCCCCAAAGAATTAAAAGAATTGTACCACAGTGATATATGTGCACCTATGTTTATAACAGCACAGTTTGTAATAGCTAAGGTTTGGAAATAGCCCAAGTGCCCATCAAGTGGAAACTGGATAAAAAAGATGTGGTTTTTTAATAAAATGGAGTACTACTGAGCCATAAAGAACAAGAAACTAGAGTCATTTATAGCTAAATGGATGCACATTGAGGCCATACTCTTAAGTTAAATAAATAGGACACACATGTGTAAATACCGAATAGTTTCTCTAGTGTGAGAAACTGAAAGTGTAAATAAGGATGAAAATGATTAAAATGAATAACTGATAATTTGAAAAGGTCCAAAGTGCTAGGGGTGGCAGGAGTGGAAGGGGAAAGGGAAGAAGGGAAAGGAAAAATTATGAGAAAGGAAAAAAGAATGGAAACAAAGTCTATGTAAATAGGGAAGTGTGGTGGGGGTGAAGGGCACACAGGTAATGGGGAAAAAAATAAGAACTAAGATACATCATGTTCAGGTACAAACACCCAATGATAAATGTAAATGTATTCATACCTAAAATGTACCAGTTAATATATAAATGAAAAATAATAATAAAACACATAGCTTGGGCCAGGGATTTAGCTCAGTGGTTTTGCCACCTGTTGTGCAAGCACAAGGGCTCAAGTTTGATCCCTGGTGCCAAAAATAAATAAATAAATAAATCACATAGCTTAAAATTAAGACACTTTTGAAACAAAAGCTGAAACAAAGACCAGAATTTATGAAACAAAAACCAGAATCTATGAAACAAATAGCCAGAGCCTATAAAATGAAAAGTAACAATCTATGAAACAAAAAGACTAAAGTTAGAACCTATGAAAGAAAACTTACTCGAACCAGTAATCTTGGTGGAAGACCTCCAAAATGATATAGGGGGAAGAGATATAATTCTCTAGATATCCAAAACCTTCTAGATATCCAAATGTGAGTTCATGTTCTCTAAAATTGAAGAATGAATTCTAGGAACAATGGAGGTTAAGAGTAGGAAAAATTTATTGAGAGAAAGAAAGCTTGTGCCTAAGAGAGACAGAAGGGGGACCGGAAAGTGGGTTGCCACTATATGTTGTTAAAAAAGCAAAAGAAAAAGAAGCCAGCATTATTTTGTTTTGTGTATTATCAAAGCCCTTCTCTTCTGTTTAACTCGAGCCATTATACACAGGCATACACACACACTTAGTCACTGTGTATTGCTGTCAGCCAATTCATGCTATAGAACATCAGATTTTACACAGTTGGGAAATCTACGTGTCTGTCATTTTTTTTTCCAATGAACCTAAAGATTTGCATTATGTTTTTAAAATTTCTTTGATGTGTTTATATACTTCTCTCTGCAATTTTCAAAATTACTTATATCCACTAATTTCAGTATCTATCCTATGCAAGCCTTTTGTGGGAGATAAAGTGAATGAAACCTACTTCTAGACCATGATAGTTCCCTAAGAGGAGGCATGCTCATCCAGCCACCAGCATGGCACAAGCAGAGCTCCAAAGATATGCTCGCTCAGAATACAGAGAAAAAACCAGGCAGCTGCACTGAACTGTTGGTCAGATTCCTGCTCCTCTCATCCTGCCATCAGACTACACCAACTTGTTCATTTCTAGACATGTACAGCTCTTATAGAGCACAGAAATAGGGTTTGGACAAACAAAAATGGGGGACATGTTATTTTAGAACCAAGACAAGAGTTGATAGAAATTTTGTTAAACAATATCTCCTTTATACCTTTAAACTACTATGGCAAACAAAAATACACATTTATGTTTTGTGACCTACATGTCTTTTGTTTTTCATATAAGTGCTTATCTTGAGGTTTTATTACCTTATTTCTGAGGAATTTCATAACAGAATACATGTTTACTTTCTTATAAACTTCTTGAAATAAAAACCTAGAATTTAACATATATGTTGGTTCACAGGCAACATCTTCAGACCCTCCAGCTGCTTCTACTGTAGTCTAATATGCAATTATTTTACTTAAGCCATGATAACAGTAGCATTGAAAATGGATCAGGAGAGGGAATGGTGGATAAAGAAATAGCGGTGAGTAGATTAGAATATTTCCAGATAAAATGTGACTAAGACTAGGATTGTGTCAGTGGATATTTATGAATTTAAAAGAATATATCAAATGTCAGTTATGGACTAAGCACTGTTCTTTCACTGCCAATTTAGTCATGGGCAAAGAAAAGTCTCCACCCTGTGGAGCTCACATTATAAAGAAAAGACTTGCAATGAGATAAATATGTAACATATACAGATTTTTAGAGTGATAAGTACACATGGAAAAAAGAAAGCAAAGTAGGAGAATATTCTGTCCTATCATGGTTAAAATTTTAGGTGGAAGAAAGTCCAGGGAAGGCCTCACTGTGAATGCAGCATTTGAGTGGAAAGAAATGGGGGATTTAACTGTGAAGGTCTCTGAGAAGAGCATTTCAGGCAGAGTGAACAGCATGGGGAAGGCTCTGAGATGAGAACATGCCCAGTGTGTTCTGTATGGCAGGAGCCACAAGGGCAGGAGATGAAATGATGAGTAACTAGATTATGTGGAATCTGGAGATCACTGTGGAAAATAAACTTTTATTCTGGGTAGGATGAGGAGGCTGTGTTGGTTCTAAAGGCATCCTCAGTCTTCTCTGTAAACTTCATTTCCCAGTTAGTCAAATGGCTTCCTCTTAAATGTTGCTAACAGAAGGAGATTAGAAGGCAAAGGAAAGAGAGAAATAGACTTCTATCTGCTTTTCTTGTTTGTATTTGTCACGAACAGCTAATAGCTTCAGTCTTCACCTTCTTTGAATGCTTCCAAGATCAGCCCGTGACAGCAGCCATTTGGAACTTTCTTCTCAGAGAGGGAAATTGGTCTTGGTACCAATTCTATTGTGCTTTCCTCTTAACCTTCCAGGGTCCCAGTGATTGTATCTCCCGTTTCCAGTTCCTGGGACCTAGGGATGCGAGCTCCCTCTTGGGCTTTAAGTGTCTGGGTTACTACAATGACCCCTCCCACCATTTGAATACCCATTTTACTAATTCTTTGTTTGAATACTCTCTTTTTAAAATGCTTATTGTGCTTTCAGTTCTCCTTATTGTTACACTGTCAAGTACTGGGAGTGATGGCAAGAAACCCTCAAAGATGGGAATATGGAATTGTTTTAGATATGTCCTTGACCTTGAACTTAATGCCAAGTTCCTTGTCAGCAGTAAATGGAATATTGATATTGACATAGCATGCAGTACAGTCATCTCTCAGTATCTCTGGGGCTTGGTTCCCAAGATCCACATGGATACCAAAACCTAAGGATGTTCAAGTTCCTTACATAAAATGACATAGAATTTCATAGAACTTAGGCACATCCTTCCATAACCTTTAAATCATCTCTAGATTACTTACAATGACTAATATAATGTAAATATTATATAAATGCATACTGTACATATATAAATACATATTGTTCCATGAATAATGACAAAGAAAGAGTCTTTTTTTCCCCAAATACTTTTGATCTGTGGCTCGCTGAATCTACAAATATGAACCTATGAATACAGAGGGCTGCCTCCATTTGATTAAATTATCATTCATGACTACTTGGGACAAAGTGCTTACAAAAATATGTATCTTGGGGGACAAAGTGACTTCTGCAATTGACAGACATAGTAGCACTGGTAACTATAATGACTGTGAGGCAGAATGGCTATTTCTGACTGAATTAGCAACTATACAAAAGAAAAGGACTCAAGGTTTGACAATCTCAGTTTCTCTTGTAATGTTAGAAGCATCTTCTATTTTTGTTTCAATGTATTTAGTTTGTATATAGCAGGGACTTATGGCTAGAATTTAAGCTCAACATTTTAATTATTTGAGTCAGTCACAAAATTACAATAGAAGGTGTATTTATATACTACCCAATTGTCCTACATGAAAATTAGAACACAGATTTGGAAAGAGTGGGAACATCTGGATGAACACATTGAATCTGACCCAAGCTTTCCTTTAAAGAATATTCTTCTTTTTCTCAAGATGTTGTGTCTACACTGTATAGCTAGAGAAATCTAAGTACATTCTAACAGGAACAAGTGAAAAATCCAACCTGGGAAGAAACAGTTTATACCCCAAAACAATTACAGAATTTTTCTGAATATATTGACATGCACTTACAGGCCAAATGTGATTATAATGTATGTATAATATGATATTTAATATAGGGATTAAACCAAGGAGGATGGAATGTGACCTTGGATCCAACCAAACTTATCAGCGTTGGTATATTAATATGATAGGCAGAGCAGATGAGAGTTGTTCTGACCTCGTGTTTATTTCATCATACTCAGTAGTGGCCCTCTTTCAATAAAGCTGATGAGAACTTTTCTGACTTTGTGTAAAGAAAGGGCTTAAAGACAGAGAGATATTAATATGAACTTTGCTTGTGAAACTTGCACAAATCACACCATTGCCTATCTTCAGAGGGTCTAGAAACATTCTCTTCACTAAAGCACATGCAATATCTTTGTAGATCCCAATGACAGCTATGTAAAGACTAATGTTGGAGGTGAGAGATGTTGTCATTGAAAGGGAATTCCTAACTTCAGTGAGTATCATGAGATTCCAGGATATCAAAAGTCAAGTAACAACAATGACCTGAAGAAATAAGATTTATATAATTGACATAAAGACAGCATGGAGAAATTGGTGGTGAGCATTAACTTGCAGAAATGTTTGAGTGAGGTTACTTGATTCCTAGGAATGAGATAACCTAGGAGTTGGTTACTTGAACTGTCACTTAGTCAATATAGTAGAACTCTAGGCCTGACAAGTATTCACAGCTTCTCACCTGGATCTAAACCAATTTCCAGACCCTGGAGTTCTTTGATTAAAAAGAAGACTGAATCTACTTTGTATCAGAGTCACAACTGCATCCAGTAACATATCCTTCTAAGCCTTCCTGAAACATGTCTGTGAACATTTAATAGGTGACTCTGAGCTACAGTAAATTGATCCTGATCCTACTAGGAATTCAAACATCATTTTGGACCAGTAGTCAAGCTAGGAAAAAAAAATCCATCTTGCAGGGGTCATTGAGGGAGAAAACTATAGTGGATAAAGAAGCACCATCTATATTTTCTTCCTTGCTAATATATACAAGTATCATATTGCAAACTAGCAATCTCTCCAGCTCTTCTCTTCAAGAGGTAGAATCTCCTTTTCCAAATCTTGAATTTGGGCTACCCTTGTGACTTGTTCTAGCCAGTTAATCAGTATAAGTGACACTGTGTGAGTTCTAAGCCTAGTTCTCAAGAGACTTTGTTTCCTTCTGCTCTGTTTCTCACAACTGTGATGGAGAAAAGCCTATGCTTACCATCTGGAGAATGAGAAGCCATATGGAACAGAGACAGGCCATACAGCCAAGGCCCAGAAACACAAGAGGATCCAAAGACCAGCACAGCCATCCCAACCGCTGACCACAGATACATGAGTCAATCCACTGGAGGCCAGAAGACTCCCAATTTCTTCATCCTTCATTTTATCTCTTTTAATCTGTGTAAGGATTGTTGTTGTGAATGGGAGTAAAAAGGAAAGGATTCACTGTCACTGAGATTACACATGGTAAATGTTAGGACTGTGAGTCTCTTCTACATGGGAAAGTATGAGTGATTTTGTTTATATAAAAAAGAAGTGGAGACATGAAATTTTAGCTATTGTCACTTGAAAATTAAAATGCATATAGAGGAGTGTTTGTGAGTGCTGAGCAGTCAAACAGGGTGGCTCTGTGATACTGGGTCTGGGAGTTTACAAAAGATATTTCTTAGTTACCCTTGTCAGCTGGCTTCCTTTTGGATTTAGCTACAGGATACATAAAAGGGCAGAAGTGACTTCCTTCCTATTCTTCCGGTCTTTGCCAGCATTACCCTGAAGCAGCAACTTGATCCAGCCTCTAGTGTTACGTGTCACATCCAGCACAGTGCAGTGGGACACTTGGAGGAACCAGCAGCATCCTCAGTGCCTCCCTTAGAAGGATAGATACAGAGCCACAGAGCCACAGAGCCCCACTTCTAAGCATTTAGATTGTACTAACCCCACTCTTTCCTGCCCTGGCAGAGGCAGCCATTCCCTGCTGTTACTGACTTTAGTGTTATTCTTTTCCTCCTTCAGATATCCAACATCTATGTAAGAGTCCTTGTAATCTGAAATAACTACTAAAATATTCCACTTTGCTGGCCTGAACCTAACGTAACTAATACAAAGAAAACCACGAGGGTTCTGAAGTCTGAAATAATTTGTCTTGCATTCTGATAGATTTTCCCTTGCTGTTGTGTTGGAATAAACTTAAAGGAGAGACCAGATAGGCTATTTTTGTAGAGATAGATGAAGACAGCTTGGACCTGAGGGTGAAGAAATGGTTAAATTCTGCATATATTTTGAAAATATTAATGATGAGGTTTATAGCCAGAGCAGGCATGTGTTTTGAGAATAAATCTAGACGAACAAGAGACTGAATAGATAGGGAACTTTAGTGCTATTGCTTGACAATAAGTAAGATTAGTTATTATAAATTTAAAAGTGAAGCCAGTTAGCACAGCTGTATGTTTTTCTACATACATGCTTCTACAATGGCTTTCTGTATAAACCATGAAATCTTATTGACCCAATACAACAGAAATTTTTGTTTCAGTAACATAAATTCTAATAGGTAGCGAGATGCAGTGGGGGTGGAGTCCCAGGTTTTGCAACTCTGTCTTTCAGTGATCCTAATAGGTACAACTACAACACTTGCTTTGCAAAGTCACTGATGCTCTGTTGGAAAATTGGGGAAGAGAAAAAAATTGAAGATCTCAGGAAATTTTATTTACACTTGGCCTGAAACTGTTATGCATCATTTCCACTCAGATAACATTCACTAATATTCAATGTTATGGATACACCTTAAGCCAACCAGTGCCAGTAAATATTGTTTAGCTTATGTCCAGGAGGAAAGGAAAATAGGTTTAATGAACTGTTAGTCAATCTCCATGAAAAGAATAAACATTTCTATTAATGCAAACAAAGAACTGAGAAAATAATTTAATCAAGGTTGTTGTTTTACTAAAAGCACCACAAGTGAAAGGCAAATCATTCTATAGCATATGCAAGAAATGATTATAATGGCTGGCCATGAATTTGAACTGCATCAGGAAAAAAGAGAAGGCATGAGGGAAGAGACAGTGTTAGAACTGATGCACTGAGGTGCCAGAGTGGCCAAAGAACTATGAGAGTTACAGTTCCAGTGAATGAGCATCAGCCATTAAGAGAAGCAATGCTGGCTGGATGTTTGAAATTGAAAATCTGGAGGAATTGCAGCCCTAGCATTTACAGAACTGAGAATGTGAGACTGAAATTTAGTATCCAAGACAGGGTTTGAGAAAAATCAAGTGGGGAGAGACTGTCAAGGAACTTAGAGTTCAGGATATTGAGAGATCACCTACCCAGGAATTGCAATTTTTGAAAAAGTAATTATGGTCCAGTCCTAAAATCTTTGAGGAATGTTGAAAATAAGAACAGTGGATGACTTAGAAAGCAATTTGGTGGACAAAAAGGCGACTTGGTGGTTGGTTATTGGCAATAAAGATGAAGGAGGTACTAAGAGTCAATTCCAGATTTCCTATATCCAAATGATGGAAAGTCTAGCCATTTTTAGAAGAGAAATGCTCTTCAGGAGTAACTATATGAGACAAATTATGAATTTACTTTTTGGACATATGGAATTTTAAATGTTTCTCTTTGAAACATACAAAAGATTTCAAGAGTATTTAAAATCTAACGTTCTAGGACTCAGAGGGAAAAATAGTAGTGGAATATTTATTTCACACTATTGGAAAACAAATAATATATAAAACCATGTATTAGTAATTTTATCTGAGTTGCTAATAGGAAACAAGCTAGGCTTTAGCATATGTAGAAGAAAGAAGGCACCAAGAGAGCACTTATATATTCAGTTTACCATTTTAAATCAGAATGAGTACAGCTATGTTGATTAGTTTGCCCTCATCCAATTTTATGTTTTATCTTCCTTGGTCTAACATCCTTAAACGTATATATGTATATACGTATATATTCTCAAGCTTGTGCCAATATAATTTAGAAAAATACTATTTTAGAGTATAACCTATTCCTCTCTAGGTTGGATTTTTTGTTTATTCTTACTAGAATGTACTTATATTTCTTGTGTTATAGTTCTACACATAACAAGAGTGGTCAGTACAAGTCTTGAAATGAATAATCATTCCATTAAAAGAAAGCTTGAAGTAGATTCAGGACTTTGATTTCCATTCATATGCACTGAAATATCCCTACTTCTTCCTAATCAGTGCCAACTGTGAATACAATTTCCACTGAAATTCTATAACTGATTCAGAAGCATAAATGTTAAGTTTAATTTTTAGTCTCATTGTCCCTGCTATCTATATACAACAATAAATACATATGTACAAATGCATGAGTTGTTTTGGGATCACAAGAAAAGCTTTCTGAATTGACATTGGTAAACCTCTGAGTATTATCATTTTTCTTTTTTTGTGGTCCCCACTGAAGTCATAAGTAGTCATTCTACCAAAACTAACAGAGCAAAAACTATGGGAGCCAGAAGAATAGTTATTTAGAAAGAAGAAATTTTGTCAATCAAAATTGATGGTAACATTTATTGAGTACGTAGTGTATACTAAGATATAATCAAAGAATTTTATAAATATTCATGCATTTTTATCCTAAAACAGTCCTAGAAAATGTGTGCTTTTGTTGTGTTTCTTTTACAGAGAAAGAAGCCAAGGCACAGGGAGTTTGGAATGTATTCCTGAAAATCCCAGCTAGTGACAGAATCAGAAATTTATTCCTGGCCATCTAACACTGGAGCTCATAGGTTTAACAAGTACCTTATACCAACTTCTAACCCCAAATGACCAGCACTAGGCAGAGAAAAGTAGGCCGAGGAAGAAGAGATCTATTTGCTGAATTAGCAGCATGGAAGTCACTGTCAAAGTTAGTAAGAGATATTTTAGTGGAGCACAGAAGTACATAGACTGTAAGATTGGTAAGGAGTATGCTGAAAATAAAGATATAAAAAGAAGACAGACACTTTAGATATTGAAGAGTTTGATGCACAAGCGGGGAAAGATGATATAGGTAGAATTGAGGTCAAGGAAAGTTTTGTTTTTAATATGAAAAGAATTCTTTAAATGTCTAAGAAGGAACCATTTGAGAACAAGGAGACTGACTAGATGGAAAACAAAAGAGAAAAGTGAAGACATTTTATGCTTCCTGGAAAGTTGAGAGGAATTAAATCTGAGGCACTGGTGGACCAGCCTTAAACAGGGAAAGGGACAATTCTTCCCTTTTTCACACAAGCGTAGGAGATTAAGAAAGGTACGAATGTCCTCCTAAGGGAAACAAGAGCACATCCATCTGACACCTTCTGTTTCTTTTACAAAATATATTCACGGGGATCTGAAAAATTATGGGTCTGCACGGTATAAGCTGAGGCTGAGAAAAAGTATAGAACAATAGAGGGGAGGGTGGGCATGATCAAAGCACAATATATATAACCTGGGAATGTCACAGTGAAACCCATTAGTTTGTATAATTAATATGCATTAATATTTATAATAAAAAGTATGCAATGTGTGAATTAGTGAAAAAGAAATATATGTAGTAGGATATATAGGTATGATTAATGTCCTAGATGACAATGGATAATTACAGTGTTACTTTGTCTTCTTTATTATTTCCTCCAATATTGCTCAGCTGCTCAAGATATTAAAAAATTGATTCATGAAGGATTTAGTTTTGCTAAATGAATGCAGTACAAATGCACAAAGAATTGGAATTCACAAGAAAAAAGAGTAATTGAAATAGTTGACCATTGGACCAGGGATTTGGCTCAGTGGTTTCGCCACCTGCTGCGCAAGCTCGAGGACCCAAGTTCGATCCCCGGTACCAAAAAAAAAAGAAATAGTAGACCATGGAATGAGAAGAAGTGCTATGGTTATGTTTACAGTTACGGTTCAAGTTAAGGTAAGAGAAGGGGTAGGACAGAGTGGGAAGGGCCCAATGACTGAAGATTTTGAAAACATAAAAGAGTGGTAATCACAGAATTAGCTGGAAAAAAGTAATGCATGTGGACACGGGACTTCAAATTCTATTAGTCTAAGGCAATGGAAAGTTTCAGTTTATAGCCTCAAGAATGGCCATCTGAGTCAAGCAGAGAAGATGAACTGGTGGCTTAGAGATCTGAATGGGCTGTCCATGGGTCTGCTAATCTCACAGGGTAATAGAAGGAATGGAGGATGATGAGAAAGCCTGCATATACCTTCTATGTTTGTGTGTTCAATGAATGAAGTGGAGTGATAGAGACATTGGTAGTCGCCAAAGTCAAGATAACTGGCAAATCTCACAATGAGAGTGCTAATGGACAGTATGAAAGCAAATGTTTGAAAGCTGCAATGAGAATTAAGAAAGACACTCATCCTATTGCTTGATGCTAAATATGTGGGGAAGACAGAAAAACAACAGCCACCTCTTAAGGCCAATAGGTATGCTGGGCTCTCAATAGAGTCGGGATGCAGTTGTGGCACTGGTGGATGGAGTATTACGAATAGACATTGTAGGGATATTTCTACACCGTGTAACAGATGTTTTGGGGGCAGTTGTCTGAGAGGGGAGAATGGAAAGGAAGGACTGGAAGATGTTCTCTGAGGGTGGTAAACAGCTTACCCCAGTAGAAAATAGATTCTTTGCCACAGATTATAGTATTTTTAAAAGCTTTTACAGACACTTTGGATATTGACCAATATTGAAACGAGAATTAAAGGTCTAGGAATGCATGAATTTAGACCTGACAGTTCCTTGAAGGAGATGGGATTGGAGCACTGACATGATGGATAGCTCTTGTCTTACTAAACTGAGTGGTGTTGGTTCGGACACAGAAGTATCAGGACAGAACACAGGGCTTGGAGTGGTGCAATAGCCTGTTTCTTCTGGCTCAGCAAATTCATTATTTACCTAAATGTTTGTTACTTTGGCTACAATCTCTTATTGCATGTACTGTTCTCTGTTTGTGTTGCTGTTGTTGTTGTTTATGTATCTGTCTCTCCTACTAGACTCTAAATTCCCAAAAGACAAATTTTCAGGCTTATCTTTTTATGTTTAGCATTTGGCTTAGTGCTTGCTCAATAAATTTTTGATGCAATGACTTTAAACACACACTGTCTAGTCCAAATTCATGGTACTATTATTCCATACAATTTATCAGTGCTATGCATTGCTTTGTTAGCTCATGATCACTTCCAAAAACTTTAATGTCTAGATAGAGACATTGGGTGCAAACAAGAGGAAGAATGTGGATGCATCACTTACTGTGTAGGGATCAGTAATAAGAGAGCATTCTTTTCATTATCAGTTATCACATTTTATCTGTGTTATGATGACCTGGATAGAATTTCCCATAAGAACTAAATTGTGCAAAAACAAATAAAAGAGGAATAAGTCATTTGCTTAACTTCATTTGATACTCCAGCAATCATCTAAAAGACTGCAACTTAATGAGTAATTTAATGAGCTCTAGTTGACAGTTTACAGCTGATGTTTTGTAATAAAACGCCTCCCTTGTGTGTGCCTTATTAGATAATGTGACCAAGCTTGAATACAATGAATTGTTTCATCCACTATGTCAAAATTCAGTGTTTTAGTGAATTCCTCAATTTTTTGAATGATCTCTAATTACAGTTTACATCTTTCCTGTTGAAAGAATTTTTTTCTAGAATTCTGAGCTTTCTTTACACCAGATAGATTATAATTCCTGACCAGAGGCTTTGTAGGGGATGATGTAAAACAGCACACTGTATAGTTTCATCAAACATTATCAAATACAGCTCTTGCCTGCTGAATTCTACTTGCAAAATTATGTAATAGTTTTATAGTGAGAAACAGAAAGATATTGTCATGAGGTGAAGTGTTAGTTTGATCTCTAACATAATCAGAGACTTCTCTTTTCAACAATTGATTTTCTGTGAAGGTTTATTAGTAATATAATAAACATAATTATCATTGCTCAAATGCCTCTATTGTATTGGATGCTTGAGAGTATTCCATGTAATCATGAGAACAATCTTAAAAAGTTTTGTTCATACATTACAATTTACAGATGACAAAATTTAGGTTCAGAAAATCTCAGGTATCTGAGGTCATAAGGTTTGTAAAAGAAGATCTTAGAATTAAGACCAAACTCCTGCTCCATGCCCTTGATACTATAAGGAATTTCCTCCCTTCCATCCCATAGACACAGATGTTTTCTCAGGACATGGAGTCAGGTGTACAAACACTTGCACATATGACAATAAGCACTGGCCAGGACATAGACAAAATCAGGCCAAATTGGGTAAGATCTAACCAATTATTCAAATGAAAATAATATTTAAGATTAAAATTTAGTCTGATTCCATGTTGAGCTTTTAGTTGGTTCATTTTAATGTGCAAACTATATTTTCTGTGGGGAGATTCTTCATTTTTTATACTTTTGTTTTATGAGTACACATTTTAAAATGAAATTTAACAGTAGAAGATGCTTCAAGTAAAAATGTCACTTCATCCTCCTACTAAGTCTACTATACCTAGAAACTCTGTCTTTGGCTAGATTTACATTTCCCGAAAGAAAATCGCCATGAGTTTAGTACTGGCCAAGATTCCTATACTTGATAACCTTTCCAGTTCACCACAACCACATATCCAACCTGGGAACATGGCAACCATGCTCCCTATTGAGTTATCTTAATAATCTTTGATAAACTTTCTTCAGTCCCTTGCCTGCAATTCCCAAATCCAAAACTCTTCAGAAACCAAAGGTTTTGGTAAGTGTGATGCCAGCATTCATTTGGTTAAAAACAAGGACTGAACTGGCATGCAATTATATAAGAATTTTCATGTTTTTAGAACAGAAATATTACTATTTTAAGTATACTGCAAGTGGTGTGTAATATATGGTACATGCACAATATTACTATTCCCAAATCTATAGGGTTCTGAATACTTAAAGCATATCTGGCCCCCAAGAGTTTGAGAAAATAGATTTTTAAACATTTCTATTTCATTTCTAGCTCTGTTGCAGTTATATGAAAGCTACCATAGGATTATATAGTGAAAGCTCACTGTCAATGTATTTTAAAATAGTTTGAAGTAATGGGACATATTTCATAATGGATGTATTACTGTATAAATAACTGCACTTCCAAGAAGAGAAAAACATCCACTCTTTGTAGTCTGTTCTCCTTTACATTGTTCAATAATTGGGATGCAGAGCACTTTGACACACCCAAAAGTTTCTCCAGGTCCTTCTGCTGTTAACTCCCTTTCCTGGTCTCAGCATGGGAACCACTTCTGCCTCTACAGAATGGAGTCAGATAATCTACACCGCTTTTAGTCTGGCTTCTGTCTCTCAGCATGATGATTTGGAGATTCGTCCATCTTGTTGAAGGTTTCTGTATTTCCTCCTACTGTTGAGTAATAGTGCATTGCATGAATATTTCACAGCTTGTTGATTTACCTGTTTATAAGGGAATTGTGTTTCCAGTTTGAGGTTATTATGAGTAAATTTACTATAAGCATTCATATAATTTTTTATGGAAATATATTTTTATTTTCTTCTTTGCCAAATACCTAGAAGAGAATTATTGGACCCATTTTTAAGAGTGGGGGAAACATGTTTAAATATAAGAAATTGTCTAATTGTTTTCCAAAGTGGTTTACCATTTTACATTCCCACTGAGTTTGTATGAGTCCCAATTGCTACACATAGATGATACTGTCATTTTCTTACTTTTATAATTCTAGGTTATGGTAGGTAGCAGTATCTTACAGTGTTTTCTATTTACATTTGCTTGATGACTAAGGAAATTAAATGAGCCATTTATACTTTTTTTGTGAGGTTTTTTTTTCAAATATTTTTTCTCTCTTTTGTTCTGTGTGTCTGTGTGTTTCTTTGTTTTGCTCTTCTTATTATTAAGTTGGGATAGTTCTTTCTGTATTCTAGATCTAAGTCCCATATCAAAAACATATATGATGTAAATAATGCTTTTAGGCCATGAGTTGCTTTTTTATTTTTTTAGTAGTGTCTTTTGAAGAGAAAACGGTTTCACTTTTATTTAACTCAAGTCTTAAATTTTTCCGGTGGTTCATACTTTTTTCCACTAAGAAATCTTTGCATATCCTAACTCTTTCATGACTTTTTTCAATTGTTACTGTTCAAAAATGAAACCTACAGGGCTGGGGATTTAGCTCAGTGGTTCTGGCGCCTGCCTCGAAAGCACAAGGTCCAGAGTTTGATCCCCGGTACCAAAAAAATAAATGAAACCTACAGTTCTGTGAAATATTGAGTTCCTTTTGTTTCTTTTTTATTGGTAAGAAGTTAGCCCAGATATATGTTTTACATATATATCTTTCTCTCCTGTTAATTAACATTTTAAAAAATAAATCCTGAGATTTTTCTACTAAAAACTATACAAGAGTGGAAGAAAAAAGGAAGAAAGGGAAAAAGAAAAAAGTGAGAAAAGAAAGATAAAATGGAAACAAAGGTTTTGTAAATAAGGAGGAAAAGAAGGGCTGAAGGGAGGGGAGGGAAATGGGAGAAAATAAGAATCAAGATACATCATGTACAAGTACAAATTTTCTATGATGAATGTGATCATCATGTATACCTAAATTGTACCAATAAACTTAATTAATTAAAAAATAAAGGCCCAGGGATTTAGCTCAGTGGCATCATGCTTGCCTTGCAAGCACAAGGTCCTAAGTTGGATCCCCAGTACCAAAAACAATAAATAAATAAATAAATAAATAAAATTAAAACTTAAAATAACATAAAAAGTTGTACTAGGTATTTATTCTAAATTATATAGTTAAGTCATAGTTTGAGATTTCCAGTTCTCAGCAAATATACACTATATTAGGAGAGATAAGAAACATACAGTTCAACAGCAAAGGTAAGTGTCTCAAGAAGGTACTCTTAAACACGTCCTAGGCAGTGCAAGGTCATTCCTGATGGAGCGAGGAAGGCCTTATGAAAAAGCCAGCACCCAGCATGGGCTGTAGATGATGGAAGAATTTTAATATCTAGAAGTGAAGGGACAGCATCCAAGTAGCATGGCATAAAAAGGAGCATGGAAGCATATTTTTTTTTTAGTTTATTGGTACATTTTAGGTATGCATTATGATCACATTCATCATTGGGAATTTGTACCTGTGCACAATATATCTTGGTTCTTATTTTTTTTCCCATTCCCCTGGCCTCCCTTCAACCTCTCCACCCTTCCCTGTTTACATAAGCTTTGTTTCCATTTTTTCCTCCTTTTTTCATTTTTTTCTTTCCCTTTCCTTTCTCCTGCTCCCATTCTCACTAGTTCCTTCCCCTTTAAACATTTCTCCCTATTTCACAATATGTATTATGCATTTTGGTCCTCATTTACACTTTCAGTTTCTCACACTAGAGAAACTATTCTGTATATACACGTGTGTCGTATTTATTTCACTTAAGAGTATGGCCTCAAGGTGCATCTATTTAGCCATAAATGTCTCTAGTTTATCTTTCTTTATGAATGAGTAGTACTCCATTTTATTAAAGAAATCACATCTTCTTTATCCAATAACCAGTTGATGGGCATTTGGGCTGTTTCCAAGCTTTCCCTATTACATACTGTGCCGCTATAGACATGGGTGCACATATATTGCTGTGTTATGATTCTTTTAATTCTTTTGGGAAGATACCCAGCAGGGGAATAGCTGGGTCAAATGGGACCTCTAATCCTAGTTCTTTTAGGAATCCCGATTTCCACAGTGGTTGCAACAGTCTATACTGCTACCAATGGAAGCATATTTTTTAAAAAATAGATGTATCAGGCCGCGCAGCTTGACTGGTGATTAGCCCCATTTTACGTGAATGAGACCTGCACCTGGAAAGATAAATAGGACAAGAATTAGAGGAAGGGGTCCTGCTGTATCAACTGCTTTGTGAAAGGATCTCTAGATTTCTCCTGAAAAGACACCACTGATGATTTCAAGTAGAGAAATGGAAAGGTTTTTCAATGAGGCTTGGCCAGGGTGGTTCAAGGAGTAAAGATGCTGGAAGAAGAGACATCAATTAGGGTACAACCAGAGAGATTAAATTTCGCTTTTCTCTTTTAATTTTCTTTCTATGCATGATGTTCTTCGTCGCAATTGTGAGTCTCTTATAAATGCCAGTTGTTAATATTCCCCAGTCTCTACTATAAAATACATGGTGATATTAATTGATACACATGCCATGCAAAGAGAATGGCAGAAAGAATAGAAATCGGCAGTTCCTAGGATATGTAAATCCTGGGCTTATTATTAGAATTGGCTTTCAGAACTTACATCATATTGTATCAAAATCTCACAATTTAAAGAGCAGTTTTATTTTTAAGTCTGTAAAGATAGGGCAGGCACCTTTACCCTAAACTCTCTCAAGTTCACTTTTACTATCTATAAAATGACAAGTTTAAGTGAAATGATTTTAAGGCCCTTTTAACTCTGAATTCTAATTATTGTTGCAAGATCAACATATTTTTAATAACCATCATTTAATGTGAGATTATTTATGTGAAGATTTTAGAGGGGTCTTCTTTAAAAGTAGTCCTAAAAATGTTGTCCTAATATTAACATTTAGAATGAGCAGCATGGTAAATCATTAAATATCGACTTTACAGGCTACTGAAACTCTATTTGGTGATGGTCTCTCATATTTTGATTTTTGTAAGCATTTCTCACCCTTAATTGTGTGCTTTTATCACATATATTGATTTAATGTAATACAATGATATTGTTACATAACTTCAAATTATCCATTTTTCTTTTCATAAATACATACACAGCCTACTTGTGGGTTTGGAAGATAGTGCTTATGACACATTATTTTCCACTGTACTCTCCTCCTAAGCACCAACATGAAGGGTAGGAAAGAAGGAAAGAAAGAATGAAAAGAATAAACTAGGGGCATGCCCTACCGAGGTCCTGAGTCACGCGGAAGATGCCGAATCACCCCACTGCCAGACAGGCAGGTCTGCCCACACCCTACCGAGGTCCCCAGTCCCGCAGAACACGCCGAATCAGCCCACTGAAGACAGGCAGGTCTGTGTACGCCCTACCGAGATCCTGAATCATGCAGAAGACACCAAATCACCCCACTGCAGAGAGGCAGCCACCTGATTCCACATTACCAAGGTGCAGAGGACACCAGACCACCAGACCAAGGTACTAAGTCCCACTGTTCCCAGCCCAGAGGTAGGGGCTTCTGAGTCACCATCCCACTGCTCCTGGTCCAGAGGAAGGGGTTTCCCGGCCACCATCCCTCCGGCTGCTCCTAGCCCACAGGAAAGAGCTTTTGGGTCACCATCCCTACCGCTGCTCCTGGCAACTGTCCCACCTCACCCAGCTCAGAGGAGGTAATCTGTGCAGGTGCTAACAGCCCCTTGCCCCAGTCAAAATGAGAAAACATGTAAATAAGTCTCAAAACCAGACTTCCAGATCACCTACAGCAACCCCAAAGGGAAATGAGATGGAACACTCTGATACTCAACCACCTGGACCCACTGAACTGGCAACAAAAGGGGATCTGGAAAACATGAAATCAGAAATAATTTCTCACATAACAGGAGAAATTGTGCCCCTAGTGCAAGACATGATTAATAAATCTAGAGAGGAGCTCAGGAACATGATGGAATCCCAACAGAAGAAACAAATGGAATCCATAAAACAGATGCAAATAGATTTCCAGGACATGAAAAACTCCATTGAAAGTCTACACAGCAGAATGAGCCAGTGTGAGGACAGAATTTCAGATATAGAAGATAACATTGCAATTAGTGACCAGGAAAAGAAAAATTGCTTCAAAATTATAAGGAAACATGAGAAATCAATCCAGCAGCTGCTAGATAATGCAAAAAAGAATAACATAAGACTGATTGGGCTCAATGAAGAAACAGGAGAGAGTGGAGATGACATAAAAAACCTCTTCACAGAAATAATGGCAGAAAACTTCCCAAGCAGGGGAAAAGAGCTTGACATACAGATAAGTGAGGCATATAGGACTCCAAATAGCCTTGATCAAAAATAATCTACACATAGGCATGTAATTGTTAAGATTCCAGAAACACAACAGAAGAACAAAGTTCTCCAAGCAGTCAGAGAAAAGAAACAAATCACATACAAAGGAAAGCCCATCAGAATCACAGCAGACTTCTCAACACAAACCATCAAGGCAAGAAGAGCTTGGACTGACATATTCCAAGCCCTAAAAGAAAACAGCCTCCAACCCAGATTGATGTACCCTGAAAAACTATCTTTCAAAATGGATGGAGAAATAAGATACTTTCATGACAAAGAACCCCTTAGGAACTTCGTGAATACCAAACCAGCACTCCAAAGAATTTTACACAATGTCCTAGGAACAGACATTGAGGATCACAACCCCAGAAGCAAAGCAGAATGAACCCATCTGGCATGACAAGAAATTAAATGTAAAGGGGGAGAACCCAACAAAAAGAAAAAGTCATGGCAATGACAAGTCAATACGTTTCAGTTATAACCATCAATGTTAATGGTCTCAATTCATCAATCAAAAGAAATAGACTGGCAGAATGGGTCAAGGAGCAAAATGCAACAATATGCTGCATACAAGAAATACACTTAATTCAAAAGGAAACTCATAGACTGAAAGTTAAAGGGTGGAAAACAATACTGCATGTGACAGGAACCCAAAAAAAAGCAGGAGTAGCTATCCTCTTGGCAGATCAAGTAGATTTCAAACCAACACTGATTAAGAGAGATGAAGAAGGACACTACATCCTTGTAAAGGGAAGAATCCAAGAGGAAGAGATGACAATCATAAATATCTATGCACCAAACACTAGTGCACCCAACTGTATAAAACAAATACTAACAGACATGAAAAGCCATATATGCACTAATACAATTGTAGTGGGGGACCTCAACACCCCACTGTCACAAATAGATAGATCAACTAAACAAAAAATAAGTAATTAAATACTAGAACTCAATTGAACTCTTGAACAAATGAACTTAACAGATGTTTACAGAGTCTTCCACCCCACAAAATCAGAATACACATTCTTCTCAGCTGCACATGGGTCATTCTCCAAAATAGACCACATACTCACACATAGAACATGTTTAAGTAAGTGCAAAGGAATTGAAGTTATCCCCTATATATTATCAGACCATAGTGTGATGAAATTGGAGATCCATAGCAAAAGAAACTGGAAAAATTTCATAAACATGTGGAAAGTGAACAACACACTTCTGAAGAACCAATGGGTCACAGAGGAAATTAAAGAAGAAATCAGACAGTTCCTTCAATTAAATGACAATGACAATACAACATATCGGAATCTATGGGACACAATGAAGGCAGTCTTATGAGGGAAATTCATAGCAGTGAATATGCATATTAGGAAAACAGAACAGGCCCAATTAAACAACCTGATGCTGAACCTCAAGCTTCTAGAAAAAGAAGAGCAGGACAACCCCAAAGCTCATACAAAGGAAGAAATTATAAAGATCAGAGGAGAAATCAATGCAATGGAGACTAAGAGAACGATACAAAAAATCAATGAAGCCAAGAGTTGGTTCTTTGAAAGAATCAACAAAATTGATAAACCTTTAGTCAACCTTGTCAGAAAAAGGAAAGAAAAGGCCCAAATCCATGCAATGAGGAATGAAAAGGGTAAAACTACAACAGACCCAGCAGAAATCCAGAGGACCATCAATACCTACTTCCAGAAACTATACGCCAATAAGATGGACAAAACAGAAGAAATGGACAGATTCCTAGATACATATGAATTACCAAAGTTGAATGAAGAAGACACAAAAATTCTGAACAACCCAATATCAACCAATGAAATTGAAAATGTAATTAAAACTTATCACCTAAGTAAAACCCGGGCCCTGATGGCTTCACTGCTGATTTCTACAAGACATTTAGAGAGGAACTGCTGCCGCTACTGTTTAAATTCTTCAATGAAATTGAAAGGGAAGCAATACTCCCAAATTCATTCCTAGAAGCAAGCATCACCTTGATCCCCAAAGCAGAGAAAGACCCACCTGAAAAAGAGAACTATAGGCCAATCTCACTAATGAACATAGATGCAAAAATCCTTACTAAGATAATGGCAAACAGAATGCAGAAGATCATCAAGAAGATCATACACCCTGATCAAGTGGGATTCATCCCAGGGATGCAGGGATGGTTCAATATACCAAAATCAATCAATGTAATACACTATATCAATAGAGCCAAGGACAAAAACCATATGATTATCTCCATAGATGCAGAAAAGCATTTGACAAAATCCAACATGCATTTATGATAAAAACCCTACACAAAATTGGAATAGATGGTCTCTCCCTCAAACTGATAGAAGCCATCTATGAAAAACCAACAGCCAATATCATACTAAATGGTCAAAACTGAAATCCTTCACACTAAAATCAGGAACAAGACAAGGATGTCCACTATCACCACTCTTGTTCAATATAGTTCTGGAAACATTAGCCACAGCAATTACACAAGAGAAAGAAATAAAAGGAATAAAGATAGGAAATGAAGAAGTCAAATTGTCATTATTTGCAGATGACATGATACTCTATATAGAAGACCCCAAGAACTCCACCAAAAGTCTTCTAGACTTAATAACCAAATTCAGTCAAGTAGCTGGTTACAAGGTCAACACACAAAAATCAATAGCTTTCTTCTACACCAAAGACAGACTCACTGAGAGAGAAATAGGGCAAATAATTCCTTTCACAATAGCATCCAAAAAACTGAAATACCTAGGAATCATCCTAATGAAAGAAATCAAAGACCTCTTCTCTGAAAACTATGGCACTCTGAAAAGAGAGATTGAAGATGGTATCAGAAAATAGACCGACATCCCCTGCTCCTGGGTAGGAAGGATTAATATAGTGAAAATGGCCATACTTCCAAAACTGCTATATAGATTTAATGCAATTCCAATTGAGATCCCAGCAGCATACTTCATAGACCTCGAGAAAAAAATCCAAAAATTCATTTGGAGCAAGAAGAGACCCAGAATAGCAAAAGGAATTCTAGGTAACAGAGACATGGCAGGGAGTATCACAATCCACAACCTGCAACTCTACTATAAAGCTACTGTGATAAAAACAGCATGGTACTGGCAAAGAAACAGACTTGAGGACCAGTGGAACAGATTAGAAGATGCAGAAACAATGCCAGACACACTCAGCCATCTCATCTTTGACAAAGGAGCCAAACATCCTCACTGGAGGAAAGATAGCCTCTTTAAGAAATGGTTCTGGAAAAATTGGGCTTCAACTTGCCAAAGATTAAAACTAGACTTGTATCTCTCACCATGCACTAAACTAAAATCAAAATGGATTAAAGATTTAAATATTAAAATAGAAACTCTGAACCAGTTGGAACAGAGGTTAGGTAGAACCCTTGAAGACATCAGTGTAGGAAAAGATTTTATGAACAAAACCTCAGTTGCCCGTGAACTAGCACAATCAATCAACAAATGGGATCTCTTCTTATTAAAAGGCTTCTGCACAGCAAGAGAAACCACCAGCAGTGTGAAGAGACAATCCACAATGTGGGAAAATATCTTCACCTGCTCTTCCTCAGACAAAGGTCTACTATCTCGAATCTATAAAGAACTTAAAAAGATCAGACCTCCCAAATTTAAAGATCCAATCCAAAAATGAGCATCTGAAATGAACAGACATTTCTCAGACAAAGAAGTAGAAATAGCAAATAAATACATGAAAAAATGTTCAACATCACTGGTCATTCGAGAGATGCAAATGAAAACAACACTGAGATTCCACTTCACTCCAGAAAGATTGGCTGCTATCATGAAATCAACCAATAACAAATGCTGGCGGGGCTGTGGGGAAAGAGGAACCCTCCTCCACTGGTGGTGGGAGTGTAGGCTGGTGCAAGCATTGTGGAAATCAGTATGGAGATACCTCAAAGAACTAGGACTGGAAATCCCATTTGGAAATCCTGCTATTCCACTCCTGGGGATCTTCCCCAAAGAATTAAAAGAATCATACCACAGTGATATATGTGCACCCATGTTCATAGCAGCGAAGTTTGTAATAGCGAAAACTTGGAAACAGCCCAAATGCCCATCAACTGGAGACTGGATAAAGAAAATGTGGTTTTTTTATAAAATGGAGTACTATTCAGCCATAAAAAATGAGAAATTAGAGACATTTATAGCTAAGTGGATGCACATTGAGGCAATACTCTTAAGTGAAATAAATAGGACACACATGTGTAAATACCGAATAGTTTCTCTGGTGTGAGAAACTGAAAGTGTAAATAAGGACTAAATGTATAATAGGTCATGTGAAATAGGAAGAAAAGGGGCAAAGGGGAAGGAAGTGGGAGGGCTAAGGGAAAGGATAGAAGGGAATGGGATTAATATGAGAAAATGGAAACATAGGAACAAAATTTTTGTAAATAGGGAGGACTGGAGGGGTTGAAGGGAGGGCTCTGCAAGGGTGAAAAACAAGAACCAAGAGAGACTATGTAAAGGTGCAAATTTCCAATGATGAATGTCATTATATTGTATACCTAAAATGTACCAATGATTAGAATGAATAATCGATAATGTAAAATAGGAAGAAAAGGTCCAAAGGGGTAGGGGTAGTGGGAGGCACAGGGGAAAGGAAAGAAGGGAAAGGAAAAAATGATGAGAAATGGAAAAAATGGAAATAAAGTCTTTGTAAATAAGGGTGGAGGGTGTGAAGGGAGGGCTAGGAATGGGGAAAAAATAAGAACCAAGATGCATTATATAAAGGTACAATTCCCAATGAGAAATGTAATTGTGTTGTATACCTACAATGTACCAATAAAAGAATTTAATACAAAATAAATACATAAATAAATAAATTTGATATGATCCAAAAAAAAAAAAGAAAAAGAAAAGAATAAACTAGGAATCCGTAGGGTATTTTTAGGTTAGAAGGAAAAATCGCAAAGAAGAGAAACTCTTTGCAGCCCTTGGAAATTAAAAAGGAAGCTATAATTTCATTCAACTTCTGCATAATACTTTTCTGTAGGCCCAGTTAATAAGTTTATTATAAAATAACACTTTATTTATAATATATGGTTAGATAAAAGACTTTCAATATAAATCCCATTGCCCCAAAAGTTATATTGACTTTTATTTATTTGACAGGACAAATTACATTGTATGTTACATAAAATAATAAACAAACTGGTTGATTAGTAATTTATAGATATTAACTCATATTTTAAAAATTATACACTTTAAACATTTCCAGCATTTTATTTGCATTTTATATAAAAATGGAAATAAACTGGAGAAAAATCTCTGTTGAAACAAAATATGTTCCAACAGAGCTTGTGAAATTGTTTGATATTGTTATCTGTTAAGAGAGGGAGTGAAGTTATCATTTGATAGAGCCAAAAGAAAACTTGATGGTCTCAGATAAAATGAGTGGTCTTCGAAGAGGAAAAATACTTCACAGAAGCCGGAAACTGGAATACCAAACGGAGGAAGCTGGTACTAGAATATTTCACTTAATGACTGCATGACAAGTCCATCACAGGTCATTATTTATAGGTCATTTTCCTGTCAATTGTAGGAATCCTGGCCTTAATCATTAGTGTCAACACACACTTCCGTATAAAAACTTCCAACATGATACAGATAATTCTGAGAAACATGATATGTGTTCTGACAATTTTGTGCTTTCCTTTCGACTCTGAATTTGTCAAGCTATTTCCTGTTAACTCCTTGGCATGAATACTTTTAAGTGTCTGTTACTGATGCCAGCACTGAATGTCATGCTGGGAAAATCCAGTTTTTGTGAGGAAAATTACAGAACATTGTGGTCAGCATTAAATTTAAAAGAATATTGCTACTACTCTGAATACATTTCCACAGTTAGGTATTTCATTATTTTAGACAGATTTTTTCTTTTTCTTTTTCCTTTGGTAGGATTGTCTCCCCATTCAACAATTATTTCATGAGTGAAAGAGACAAAATGTAGATGCATTTCCAAGGATGATTAGCTGTGATGGCTATTCAGGAAGTGCTCCCTCAGCTGCAGTAAAATCCTTTTGCTAGGCATTCTTTTGCTCTATCTCAAAGTTAGCACCTTCAGGCAAAGCGTAAAACTCAATAGGAATTTACAAAATTTATTTTTAAAATTATAACCACTTGAATTAAAAATCCAATGTAAGAGCTGGGATTTAGCTCAGTGGTTCTGCTGCCTGCTTCGCAAGCACAAGGTCCTGAGTTCAATCCCCGGTACCACACACACACAAAAAAAATCCAATGTAGGTCATAACCTTTCCCACTCATGCTTTCTATTTATACTTTTGAGATATATTAGGAGGACAGATAGACCTCCGCTGGGCTCCTGTCCTGTATCTGGACTGAATGATGGGAATGTAGGGCAGGTAGAAACCTCAAAGTTAGCAACTTGAAGAAATTACTGTTGCAAAATGCATCTAATTGAAACTTTTTGATTAAAATAATATTTTCTAACAGACATATTACTAAGATCATAAAAGATTATATTACTTAGAAGAGTGTAGGGTTCAATTTAACACAATAATTTACAAATATAATGAGACATAAAAACATAACGGGAAAAAGCCATTTAAAAATCAATACACTTAAAAAAAGGATAATCCTCACTTGAATGAAGTGTAAGGAAGGAAATGGAAGACCAAAAAAATGATAGAGTAGGAAAATAATATTTCCATAATTTAACAATGTATAGAGCACAAAATGAAAAATAGCTCTGAACACTCAACTAATAAGATGTTAATTTTATAAATATGTAATTTAATTACTTATAAAGATTGCCCCATTAACTTTCCAGAAAACATTTTTTTACATAAAACAATCAGTAAGAATTCATCAAATAGCCAGATGAAATTTGGACACAGGATATGAGTGTGTAGCTATAATTTATTCAAATAGTGAGTTCACTAATTAAAAGTACTGAATGTTTTCACTGGTCTCAGTATTGTAAAAACTACTCTGACAATTACAAAATAATAGTCAAAGGATCTTAAAATCTCAGAATAAGGATCCAAATTCATTAATATATGTTAAGCACATACTAGCTAGCACTGAACTGTGTATGAAGCATATGAATGATTAAGGCATAGCCATAATCATAGAGGAATCAGTGTAGTTAAGAAACTAAATATAATTCAATAGGAAGATGTCCCAGTGATAGTGAAGAGGAAAGGTAAGATATGAAAGGAATTTCCTAAGAAATGTAGACAGGTCTCAGTGACTCTAACTCAGTATTTCTCAGCCCTAAATCTCATGCTCTGACTTCATCTCATTTGAAAATTGCAAAATATAAAATAATATACCAAAACTTAAAGACACAGCAATTGCAAAGAAGCTTTACTCAAAGTACATATGCACTTCTTGAGACTCTGCTATGCTTTCCTTAGTACCACACTCATGAATCACTGCACTAGTTTCAGATTAGATTTGAATAGATTATAAAAATAATTAATATTTTTTGGAGAATCAATGTAGATAAAATGTCCATACTACCCAAAGATATCTACAGATTTAATGCAATCCCTATCAAAATCTTCACACAACTAGAAAAAGTCCTAAAACTCATATAGAAACAAACAAACAAAAAATATCCAAATAAGCCTTGAACAAAAGGAACAAAGCAAGAAGCATTCTGTTACCTGACTTCAAAATATACCACAAAGCTGTAGTAATCAAAATAGCATGGTATTCGCATAAAAGCAGACACATACCAATGAAACAGAATAGAAAGCCATGAAGTCAACTTATACATTCACAGATAACTGATTTTTGACAAAGTTACTAAGAACATGCATTAGAGAAAGGGCAGTCTTTTTAATAAATGGTGATAGGAAAATTGGATATCCACATGCAGAAGAATGAAAGTAGGCCCCTAGCTCATAAGTTATAAAAATCAACTCCAAATGGATTAAAGACATAAATTAAACTGCTTGAAAAAATGGAAAAAATGTTTTAAGACATTGATATGGGCAAGAATTTTTTGGACAAGACCCCAAAATCATAAGAAACAAAAGCAAAATGAGACAAGTGAAATTACATCAAACAAAAACATTCTTCAAACAAAGGAAACATTCAATAGAATGAAAAGACAGAATGGGAGAAAATGTTTGTAAATTACACATCTGACAAGGGGATGATATCCAGAATATATAAGGAACTAAAAAAAACAAATAACCTGATTTAAAAATGGCAACAGACCTAAATAGACATTTCTCAAAAGAAGACATACAAATGGCCAACATGTACATGAAAGAAAATTCTCAACATTATTAATCAGGGAAATGAAAATCAAAACTACAATGAGATATCACCTCATCTGTAAGAATAGCTATCACCAAAAAGAAAATGATACAGGCAAATGAATTTAAAAATGGAATATTAATAATAGATATAGCATTTGTTTAGGTTTAAATCTTGCCAGAAGTGGATCTCTACTCATCTCTATCACTTTTCCTCAAAACTTCAGTCTGAATGTTTTTCTTCTATCAAAACTTAATGGGTGCGGTAAGTACTTAACAGTGTCTCTCTGCCATTAAATGTCTTTTTCCCTAAGTCACCCCAGTGCCTAGAACTGCCCCTGCAGCATGTGAGGCACTCAATGACACATTGATATTGAATTGGTACATTAACACCATCTCTACTTGTGAGCCAGGCACTTTAAACACTACAGGAAGGTTTTCCCAGTGACTTGTATGGACAGAGGAATTTGGGGGGACTTTTAAATGCATGACCCACTCTGGCTTGTGGTTAAGATAATGCTGCTGTAATAAAGTACTGCAAACTTAGTGGCCTTAAACAACATAGATTGTTTCACTTACCACTTTGGATCGCAGAGACCCAAAATCAATGTTTTGGGGCTAAAATCAAGGCTAATTCCTTCTGGAGGGTGTTTTGTTCCTTTTCTAAGTTCTAGAAGTACCTGGCATTCCTTGGTTCATGACCACATCACTCTGACTTCTCCTTGTATTGTCACATCACAGTCTTTTTATCAGGATCCTTGTGATTACATTGGGTCTACCTAGACAATCAAGAACAACCTCCCCATCTCAACATTTTTAATACATATGCAAAGTACCTTCGCCATGTAAGCTAACATAGTCACTGTTTCTAGGGACTAGGACAGGGACATGTTTGGGAAAGCATTATTCTGCCCATCTCGTAAGTGAAAGCATCTTAGCCCTTGTCAATTATCTTGGGGTAAAGCCCAACCAAGTACTTCTCTGTCAGAGATTCTTGCCCTCAAAAGAGGAAGAAAGCAAAGAAGTCAGACTGTGATTTGGCCCAGGTCTCTTCAGTTTCATTAAAGATAGTGCTTCATCTGACCTACCACGTTCCACAATCTCTGACTAAGCGCTCTGCAGGCTACTTTGAAAATTTATTTTTTGTATTAGTTCTAATTGTGGATATTCCTGAAGCATGTCACTGAACAATTAGATTGAATGCAAAATAGGCCTGGCCTTTTACAAAACAAGAATAAAAGAACTCTAGGCTTGGTTAGCCGAACATTTCATGTTTTTAAATAAATGTAAATCAATAAATTCTCCTGCATACAAATGAAAGGAAAGTTTCCATAATTACTTTAAAGATTACCTTGAAAATATTAGGTCTGAATACTTCTGTGCTTTACTGTAACAACAGACAACGGTTGACTTTCAAAGTGCTTTGTCTGTACCACTGAGAAAGGGAACAGTGACGTCAATATTAACAAAGAAAAATCAGTCATCCAGTAGGCTTTGAATTACATATTAACAGCTGATGATAGTTTAAAAAGTCACAATATGCTCAAAATAAAAGGAAATCATCAATAGAACTCATTTAAACTTGTTAATAATAAGAATAAAACTCAAGCTGCCCTTGTTGGTATTATCAGAATTTAGATTAACCTCCACACAGGAAGTATAAACAAGTAGGATAAATGTTCCTAAAGAAAGAATGACTCATTTGAAAGTTTATAATTACATTCTGGCCCAGCCCTATCAAACACCCTTACTGAAGTAAGCCAAGAACAGATTTTTTCCTCAGAGAAATACACTCTACAACCTAGCCACTTAACAGTCATCCTTTCTTTAAAATATAATAAACATAATGGTCTTTCATCATATCTTTAAGAATCACCCCATAGTTTTACTTGTTATTTTAAAAAGAAAAAAATCTGCCACAAAAGACAGCAATAATTCACTGTTGCTATCAACTGGACAACATTTAACAATATTTGCTTCATTCATTAATCCAACAAATAATTACTGAGGATTTAACACATGCAGTGTTCTAGGTGATAGAGAAGTAGAGATAAACAAGACAAAGGACTCACCCTCATGCAGCCTACACTGAGTGAGGACACTGCTAGTAATATCTAAGTAAATGTTAATACCCAAAAAAAGCCAAAATTGAAATCACCATCTCATGAGAAGTTGATATATGCTCAGTGAAAAAAAAATTAGAGCAAACTAAGCCATTAGGATATGGTGGATGGAGTGAGGGTGTTTTAGATAAAATGCTTTGGAAGGACCTCTCTGAGGAAATGATGTCTGTGCAGAGACCCAAAGGAAGTGAAGTCCTCAGCCATGTAACAATCAAGAGAAAGCGCATTCCAAGCAGAGGGCACAACAGGGCTGAGGGGCTCCTGGTACAGGAAGAAGTTTGACATGATCTAGAAAGATTAAAGCCAACGTGGCTGGCCCGAGGGAGCCAGAAGGAGAGTGATAGGAGGAGATAAGACCTGTGAAGCAGCCTAAAGTTGATCTTTATTCTGAGTATAATGATGAGCCAGGGGAGAGTTTTCAACACAGAAATAATATGATCTAATTTTGTTGCCAAAAGTTCATTCTAGCAATTATGTGAATGGTACTGTGAGGTGCAAGAGTAGAACCAAAGAGACAAAACCAACATTGTCTCAGATGAAAGTCAGTTACTTGGAATAGAAGGTGGTGTTGGAGCTTGAGAAGGAATTAAAATTCTGAAGGTGACTCCTGGTATTAGCTTTACTATTGCTAGACACAATTCCCAGTACCCACAACTTAAAGAAAGAAAAAGTTTCTTTTGGCTCATTTTTCAGTCCATGGTCAGCTGGCTCCAAGGCAGAAACAGGATACCAGAGGAACATGGCCAAGGAAAAGGTGCTCACACCATGGCAGCCAGGAGGCAAAGAGTGAAGAGGAGACCTGGGGACAAAAACACAATTTTCCAGGTCACACTTCCAATGATCACCTCCAAGCAGGTTCCCCCTCTTAATGCCACATTTAGCCACTGAACTCATCAATGGATGGATCCACAGAAGAGTATGGTACCCCCATGATCCAATCTAAACCCCTGAGATTTTGGTGGAGCATTTCAATTTAAACCATAATCCTCCTCCATGATTCTTTAGCTGGAGAAAATTATGGAATACACTATAGTCCATTCTGGTCTCAAGATCACAATGGATACTTACTATTTCCTTCTTCTTCTGTCCATTCCAGACACTGCTCACTCTCAGCTGTCACTTCTGCTGGTTTGGACAGCTTACCTGGTGGCAGGACCTCAGCCTTCGTCTTCAGTTCTCTGGGCCTCTAGTCATTACGTTCTGCTCAGGCCAGGTTACAGCAAATACTCATTTGCCACCCAATTAGGGCATGGGATGCCCAGTGGAATCTGCTGAGCACCAAACACCTTCCTCTCTGCCCCTGTTGTGCATTAACAGTCTACTTCCTTCTGAGGATCATAGTCAGTATCTCTACATAATGCTAAGTTCTCTTCCTGCCTGCTTGTCCCTTGGCCTGAGAGCCCTAAAGCGCCTGTATATCAACATTAAATTCATGGTTTGTATGCATTCTACCAAGTCTTCTGTACTCACAGAGCTCAAGAGTCAAAGAAGTGAAGTACAGATTCTCCAAAGATAATGGAGAATGATGATTCCAAGACCCAAGAATTCCATGCACTGGGACCCAACACCTAGAACTATCATTGATTTAAAGTGTATACTGAAAAGAATCATACCACAGTGATATACATGCATCTATGTTTATAGCAGCACAGTGTGTAATAGCTAAAGCTTGGAAACAGCGCAAGTGCCCATCAACTGGAAACTGGATAAAGAAGATGTGGTTTTTTTATGAAATGGAGTACTACTCAGCCATAAAGAAGGAGAAACTAGAGACATTTATAGCTAAATGGATGCATATTGAGGTCATACTCTTAAGTGAAATAAATAGGACACACATGTGTAAATACTGAATAGTTTCTCTAGTATGAGAATCTGAAAGTGTAAATAAGGGTTAAAATGATTTAAATGAATAATTGATAATTTGAAATGGGAAGAAAAGTCCAAAGGGGTAGGGGTGATGGGAGGGGAAGAGGAAAGGAAAGAAGGGAAAGGAAAAATTATGAGAAAAGGAAAAAAAATGGAAATGAAGTCTATGTAAATAGGGAAGGGTGGAGGGGCTGAAGGGCTCACAGGTAATGGGGAAAAAATGAGAACCAAGCTACATCGTGTACAGGTACAAGCACCCAATGACAAATGTAAATGTATTGTATACCTAAAATGTACCAATAAAAGAACTTAAGAATAATAAATAAATAAATAAAGTGTATACTGTATCTTAAGTGACTAAGTTGAGTTGGTGGAGTGCCAACTTGATACTTCAGGTATGCATTCAACAAGTTGTTTGCTCACTCTCTCAGCTCAGTAGCTACTGGGGGAGGGGGCTGTAGTAGAGGATACAGTCACTAGATTCCATGAACATGTGCCTACCACCTACCTTCCTTTGCTCTAAAATGGATGTCTCTAATGTGCTATGGAAGTGAATGGGGGAAGAGTCACTGGGATGTTGACAGTAAATAGAACTACCTGCTGGTGCAACTTATGCCAGCTTTGTGTGTGCTTGGTTCCAGAAGGACGACTCCGCAACTTTATGATAGCAGTCAGCAGTGCTCCAGTTAGCAGTGCTCCCAGGAGTTAAAAGAAGTAATCCTTCATTCAAAAGGGAAAATTAGTAAGTACAGCGAAGCATCCTCTGTATACAACAAAGATTTCAGATCCTAACTAGACAATTTCTCATTTTTTAAAATCTCAAGTCAATCTTGTTATTCTCTTTTAGAATAGGAAACTAACATGCAGAAGAAGATTTTCTTTGTGTAACTGTTTAGGACTCTCCATATTCACACAAATGAAGCTACAAATGCTACAAGATAGTCTGTCTTTCAACTGACAACTATTTTATTTGCTCTAAGTCCTTTCCTCACTTCCAGTTGTTTTAAGCTATAAGTTTCCCAGATCCTCTTGCCCACCTCTGTACAGACTCAAGTTCATGAATGTCCCTCCTAAAGTTTGATAATATGTACTATGAGTGCACTTACAGCAAACACTCATTAATTTTACATGTTGCAGCTAATAACTCAAAATTAGGACTAAAGCTTTACAATTCTTTCTCCTAAATAAATTTCTAAGGCTTTTGTCTCCTGTTCCTGTATTCAAAACCTGGTTCTGTGATGCAGCCCAATTCAGCTAAATGAATTATCGAGTGCACTGAGCTAATGTGGGAGATGTCTCTAATCTTACCACTCTTAAGCGCTACTGTACCAAAAGAGCTTTATAACATTCTTTAATCACTGCAACTCTAGTAACAGTATGAAACTAAAATCTTTAGCAAGCTTTTAGTCTATGTATACCACATGCTAGCAGCTATCAAAACTGCATCTTAGTTGTATTGGGTAACCTTCAATGATATAAGAAAATAGAAAGGCACCAAGAACTTTGGGACCAGTTACCTATAAGGACAAAAGAAATTACTTGCACGTCTGGGGATATCTTAAGCCTTTCAGATGAGCTTCCACAACCCACTGTTAGGCCCATAGGTACATTTTGGGAGACACCACACTCCCTTCACATCAATCTGCTCATTGGCATATTTTGAGTTCGCTTGACTTGTACAGCCCACATTTTTTTCATTTCATTGATAATGGTATCCTACAATGTCCCTTGATTTCTCTTCATCTCTAAGTAGAGTTTCTTTGTTATATCTGGATGTGACAATTTAGTCAAAGAGAAGGTGAGCATGAGTATTCTTAGGAAACTAACGCCTTCTATAACACTACTATGAGCTCCAGCCTAGTGAGTGTGGTGAATGTGTCCAATTCTGAATATTAACGATCTAAACTACTATGTATGTATGAAGAAACATGTGGATCAATGACACAAGACATCATTCCATCAGAGTTTTAATGATGCTGAGTATCTAAACAAATGACATAATGGCTCATTTCTCATAATCATTTATTTTTTAATATAGGCCACTGTTTACCTATACATCACAAACTAATTTAGTTCATGTTATGTCCTAAGTAAGCCTTGACTACACAGAAGCCTTCATTAGAAAGATTTTTATTGCTGTTCTTGGAGGCAATAGAGGTGAACCAGTGATCCATATTGATAATATTGACTCAGTCTATAGATCGAAGTAGGTTTGAGAAACAGTTAAGAAATTTGGCAGCCTCTATAATCTACCTAAGGTGAGTTTTACTGTTCAGAGAATATATCTAAATACACCTCAGAATAGAATACAGGTGTATATGCGTGTGATGTATATGTACAAAATATATATGAAATATTTCAAAGTGCAGACTACTTTGTTTAGACTTCCTTACTTCAGAAGAGGAAATTGTTACAAAGGAAAGCAAGAGAAGACAGGTTTTTCTTGGCCCCTTCATTGCTGATGATAAAATTCCATAAGGAAGGAGGGCGTCAAGGGTTCCTGCTGCACTTTTTTGCTTGCTTCTGTGCTCTTCTCTTGAAATAAATCCTGACAATACCACCATGATGTTTGCAATTAAATAGCTTTACCTAAAGCAGATGTCTCTGGGAGATTTTTCCCTTTTGCAGCCTGGAGACTCACAGTTTCTCTGCTCATTACTCTTACTAACTCAGGTCTGTGAGAACACTTGGAAGTGGCCTGGGCAAAAGTAAATTGGATACATAGAGAACAAGTTTAATTTTTATTGTTAATATGATGTTAAATTATTAAACCGCAAGTCCTATAAAATAGCTGACAGTCTGAAAAAGCCATAAATCAGCCAACACTTCATAATTTATTACCTTTTTTACTTTACTGGTTGAATAATGAAACAATTAATTGGTTTCACTTCGAAAGCAATGTTATTATAAGCATGTGCTAAAACTGAATAACACTCTAAAAATATATTCTACATATCAAAATATATTCTTAAGGCAACTTTTAATTTAATTCAGGCATTATATACCATAATGGATTTAGTACAACATATTTTACCTTTCAATAAAATTTTCAGAAGTCTTTCTACAGTATTGTTTTGAAAGTGTTTTTCCTTTAATATTTTATGAAACAAAATTATGATCTAAACTATAAGAATATTTTTATTTAAATATAGATTAGCTTAACATGAGAATTAAGGGAAACTAAATAACCTTAACAAAATGTTGAGTTTAGGATATCTGACATTAATTCACTTTGCTCTTGATATTTCGAGAGAAAGTCTTTCGTGACTACATAGCTATTTTCAAAAGTATACCTCAGCCAACTTTGCTCTATGTAGAAATTTAATCTAAGGGCAATACATAACAAAAGTATAAACCATTTTAAGAACTTTCCTAAAGTAAGACAATGTTGCTTTGCTGTGTGACTCCCATTAATTGAAGAAAGAGGAGTGTACATTTTGATCCAAATACCACTGTAAGTTTTATAAATCACTTGGATTTACTAATGGTAAAAGTAGTTTTCTTTTTTCTTTGAATCATTCCAAGTTACTGCTAACTAATATATATATATATATATATATATAATATATATTGATTGTTATGACAAAGACTTTCTCCATCTGCAAAATAAACTATATGTTACTGTCATATACAAGGACAAATATATAAGATTTGAGTTTTGCAGAGCAGTAACATGAGATTCTCAGAGTCGTCTGCCATTGTGGCTAGAAGAGAGGAGGGAGCAGTTTATCTGACTGGGAGCAATGTACAAGGTCACGAAGGATCTACTTTAAGACGGGATCCTATGTCCCATCTTATTTAACACCATCCTATGTCTGTGATGCACAAGAAGAGAATCAAACTTGTAATACACTTGTGGGTGCAGAAAAACTGCTACACACTAACAGGGCTGAGAGGCATTGGAACAGAATAGTCTACTCTTTTGGGAGATCTCTATAATTCTTTGCCTTAATGACAAAGTTTATTTTCCTTTTTAAATGTATCTAACATTAGCCAACAGGCAATATTTTCTCTTAAAAGTTTCAGATTTTCATCAAAATATCTTACTCTGAACAAATGAAAACTACATACAGAAAAATCAAGTTAACTTAAAAAAACTACTTTGTCAGCTGCTGTGGTTTAAATACTCTCAGTTAAGGATGAATGTGCATACATTTTATTTCATAATGATGTTTACATGTTTACTGCTATAGAAGACATTGAAAGAAAAAGTCACATGGTGCTAGAATGGGGAACAGAATTCCTGGGTAGCATTTTCAGCTTTGTCACTCTCTAGCTCTATGATCTTTGAAGACATTGAATCTCTCTCCTGAGCTTAGTTCCTTCATTTATAAAATAAAAAGAAGTTTGATTATTTCTAAGATTATTTCCAGCTTTAATAATTGAATGCTTTCATTTATGATTCTTATAAGTACTTTTTTTATTGTTTCTAGTGCACAACACAATAATTTTGAAATAAAGAAAAGGGACTGAGTAACACATAGCCTCATGTCTTTCTTAGATGATGCTCACTTTTTATGATGAAAAACAAAAGTAAAACTTAAAATAAAATATAATTATAATATCTTTTTTTTGTTTTGTTTTGTTTTTTGTGGTACCAGGTATCGAACTTAGGACATTGCATTTGCGAGGCAGGGGCGGCGCCACTGAGCTGAAGGGGAACAGGGAAAAAATAAGAATCAAGATATACTATGAAAAGGTACAAATTTCCCATGATGACTGTCATTATATTGTATACCTAAAATGTACCAATAAAATTAATTTTTGTATATATATGTGAATTTGGGAGAGAGGAACATAAAAATTCAACAAAAAATTATAATATCTTATACTGGATTTTATTTAACAGTTTTTAAGTTGTATTTTTAAGAATCTTTTGCACCATTGACCTTTGTAGTTTTTAATAGGATATTTTAAAGGAAGGTGTAAGGATGATTTTGAAGAAAATACAAAAGATAAAAATTGGGGGAAAGTATAGAAAATTTGATAAAACATTTGAGAAAGCACAGACAGGATCTGGGAAATCCAGGCCACAACATAGGTCTGGTTTTACCAACACTTGCTTCTGTAATCAACAGGTAAAGATTTCACAGGGTCCCATGACCACTGGGTACTTTATTTCTTTATTTCTCTTTTGTATTTTTACAAACTGTTGTGGAGGATTGAAATTCATGAAACTAGTAGCTCAGAGGTTAAAACTATCACAAAGCAAAACAGTTATGTGTATATATTTGTTTTTATGCTGACACTAACTTGTATTGAAACATCGACTGTGATAAAACAAACCAGTGCTCTATGGCTTGACCATAATTATTTGTTGTTCCCGGCTGACAGTTACTAAGAAATACCTTCACAGGACCTCTATCATCCAGTTCTCCAAACACAATTTAATGTGGTTTATGTGTGGCTCATAGTCACCTAATAAAAGTCAGCATTCTATCATAAATGGAAGGTTTATCCTCTAAAAGGAATAGTCTCAGCCAAAAAATATTTCCTTAGCAATGGGATAAAATACATGTTAAAACAATTATTCACTTAGTTATGTGAAAACTTCACAGAGAGCTCCAGATCACATAATCAGATCATGGAAACACTTTAAATGCCTTTTATCTTTGTTGGTGTATTACTCTTATGCATAATTTGCCTATGTGTCCCCTTCTGAAATGCAAAATAAGGTAAGATTTGAACTACAAGGTAAATAATAATACATTGTTGTACAGGTAGTCACACCTGTGCAAAACACATCAGAAATGCCCATGACTAACGGCTTTGCCTTTTCTTTCTTTGCCTCAAGTATTTTTCTTAGATGTCCTTTCATGTTTTTGTCTACACATGACCAACAACTATAAATCTAACAAGATCAGTAAGTATTTCCTACCCCAAATAAACTCTGATCATTTGTTTTTCCCATACTATCTGAAACATACTTCTGCCATGTCAAACCCAGAAAACTTTCTAACAATGCAGCAAAGCAAATTATAAGAAAGATAAATGAGGTTTTGAATGGGCAGATATTAAATCAGAATGGAATTTATTTTCACAAAAGGAGACTTATTTATAGTAGTTTTTTTCATAGTGTGTACTATGATCATAATATTATACAAATGTAACAGCAACAAAATCTTTTTTAAAAAATTCCTTTCAGGTTGACCCTGAGAACAAATATATCTTGAAACACTTAATGTCATATCTTTTCTGAAAGATCTTTTCCATACACACTTCAGAATTAGAGTGAAAATATTTGGTCCAGGCACTGCCAGCAGATCCAGCCCAGTTAGAAGCAATGTCTGCTGAAGACCCCTGACTTAGGCCTTAATTTTCAGTGAGTGGATCTTGGGAGGCTGGATGACAGGGGAGGGAATGGAGCACTGAGGGGAAGAATGGTGGTGGGCAATTATTTACTAACATCTGTGAAAATATTGTCATGATTTGACACATTTCCCACTTTTGATTTAGTTGAACCAGTACATTTTCTGCCCTATATTTATTGATTGTGTAGCTGTCGTTATTATTACTTTCATAGTCAATACATTGGAATTTTAGAAATTTGAGTCTTTTTAAATTAATTTAATAAACATTTATGGAAGAACTGCTAAGTGGTAGGCAATTGGCCGGACACAAAAGAATATATTATATACATACTAATTCCACAAAAAAAGCATCACTCTTCTCTATTGCAAACATACAATAAATAGATGGTTAAAAACACAACTATACCGACTCCAAAAAAAGCTGATAAATTCAGCAGTATTGTAAAGAAGAAATTCCACTAATGGGAGAAATCTTATAATGGCTAAATTTCCCACTGACTGTCTTAGGTTTATGCTATATTTACATTGCTCCACACTTTAATCAAATGGACTGTTCACACATTATCTGTCTCCTCAATCTAAAACAAAGCTGATGTAACTCTCCTACATAAAACTAAAAAAACTGATTTTTTTAGGCTTCTGAATTTATTCAATGCTCTGCTGAGTTTTTGGAAGTTTGACCCATAACCCTTCTTGGATTGCTCCTCTGTTGTCTCTATCCTATTATAGATCATTCTCTTTGGGGAAAAAAATCAACTTTCTGTCCTATCACTCTGTGGGCTGCCTTCCCATGACCAGGGAAGACAATAATCTGCTCTACCTTTGGCGTTCAAGATCTCCCTGACCTGTCAGAGCTACCAGGAAAGCACATTCCTCTGAACATAAAACAGTTCCTGTTTGAAAACAAGCATGTAAGTCAGGTGACTATATTTTGCCCTTCCTATATGATGTTTGATGAAAAGTCAGGAAATTTACACACACAACAGCTTTCTGTTTGCTCCTGGTGGGATGACTTGTTTTGCAGTATTCAGAATGTCTGAGACCAGGGAAGCCAAAATCTCAGCATGAAGGCATAACACTTGGCTTAATGTTCAGAGAACTATCTAAAAGGACAAATAAGTTTCTTACAAAATGTTGAAAACTAAACAAGACTCATCAGTGATATGTATTCATTACCATTAAACAGTATGGAGCTTGTACTTTTTAAGAATAAAAATAATAATAAAAGTAAACTAACAGCTTAGCTTACACATTAATAGTTAATAATAGAAGAAATTAAAGCACAAATAAAAATGAGATCTGAAACTAAGACAAATAATCAGTTAATCCTAGGTAGCCTTAGGTTGGAGCAGACTCCTGCATGGGGAAATTGGTCCATGTGTCATTTCATCTGAGTAAACATATTTTTTTCTAAATCAGACTAGTTACAGATTGCCCAGTACCTAAGTGTAGAGCGGGTGTTAAAGCCAAAACCTACCTTGAAGTATCAAGATTCAGAGAAGGATGTGCCACAGCTCCCAGTGCAGAGTAGGAGGCTTCCGGGCCAAGCTACCACCACTCCCAGGACAGAGGAAGCTGCCAGATGGACATGCCACAGCTCCCAGTGCAGAGGAGGTGAGCTGTGCCAAGCAGCAGCAGCAGCAGCACCACCACCACCACCACCCCAGCAAAATGAGAAGACATGTAAACAAGCCTCAAAACCAGACTTCCAGATCACCTACAGCAACCCCAAAGGGAAAGAAGATGGAACACTCTGATACTCAACCACCTGGACTCCATGAACTAGCAACAGAAGAGGATCTGGAAAAAAATGAAATCAGAAATAATTTCTCAAATAACAGCAGAGATTGTGCCCATAGTGCAAGACATGATTAATAAATCTAGAGAGGACACATTAAAAAAAAATAGAGGAGCTAAGGAACATGATGGAATCCCACCACAGAAAACAAATTGAATCCATTAAACAGATGCAAACAGGTTTCCAGGAGATTAAAAATTCCATTGAGAGTCTATGCAACAGAATGAGCCAATGAGAGGACAGAATTTCAGACATAGAAGATAAGATTTCAATTAGTGACCAGGAAAAGAAAAATTGCTTTAAAATTGGAAGGGACCATGAGAAATCGATCCAGCATCTGTTAGACGATGCAAAGAAGAAAAACATAAGACTGATTGGAGTCAATGAAGAAACAGGAGAGAGTGCAGATCACATTAAAAAAACTGTTCACAGAAGTGGTGGCAGAAAATTTCCCAATCAGGGGAAAAGAACTTGACATACAGTTAAGTGAAGCATGTAGGACTCCAAATAGGCTTGATTAAAAAAAAAAATCTACACATAGGCGTATAATTGTTAAGATCCCAGAAACCCAAGAGAATGCTAAAGTTCTGCAACCAGTTAGAGAAAAGAAACAAATCACACACAAAGGAAAGCCCATCAGAATCACAGCAGACTTCTCAATACAAACCGACAAGACAAGAATAGCTTGGGGTGACATATTGCAAGCCCTAAAGGAAAACAGCCTCCAACCCAGATTGATGTACCCTGCAAAAGTATCTTTCAAAATGGATGGAGAAATAAGATACTTTCATGACAAAGAGCACCTTAGGAACTTCATGAATACCAAACCAGCACTCCAAAAAATTTTAGACAATATCCTAGGAAAAGACAATGAGGATCATAATCCTGGGAGCCCAGCAAAATGAATCCATTGGGCATGACAAGACATTAAAAGCAAAGGTGGAGAATCCAAAAAAAAGAAAAAGCCATGACAATGGTAAGTCAATATGTATCAGTTATATCCATCAATGTTAATGATCTCAACTCACCAATCTAAACAAATAGATTGGCAGAATGGGTCAAGAAGCAAGATCCAACAATATGCTGCATATAAGAATCACACTTAATTCAAAAAGAAAGTCATAGACTGAAAATTAAAGGGTGAAAAACAATACTCCATGTGACAGGAACCTGAATAAAAGCAGAAGTAGCTATTCTCTTTGCAAATCAAGTGGATTTCAAACCAATACTGATTAAGAGAGACAAAGAAGGACACTACATCCTTGTAAAGGGAACAATCCAACAGGAAGAGAGGACAATCATAAATATCTATGCACCAAACACTAGTGAGCCCAACTATATAAAACAAATACTAATGGACATGAAAAATCATATAAGCTCTAATACAATAGTAGTGGGGGATCCCAATACACCACTGTCACAAATAGATCAACTAGACAAAAAACAAGCAACAAAATACTAGAACTCAATCAAACTCTTGAACAAATGAACTTAACAGATGTTTACACAGTGTTCTACCCTGCAAAATCAGAATACATATTCTTTTCAGCTGCACACAGGTCATTCTCCAAAATAGACTACATACTCACTCACAGAACATATTTAGGTAAGTGCAAAGGAATTGAAGTTATCCCTTGTATATTATCAGACTATAGTGCAATGAAATTGGAGATCAATAGCAAAAGAAACCACAAGAATTTCATAAACACATGGAAATTGAACAACACACTTCTGAATAACCAATGGGTCATAGAGGAAATTAAAGAAGAAATCAGTTTCTTCAATTAAATGACGATGACAATACAACATATCAGAATCTATGGGACACGGGGAAAGCAGTCTTATGAGGGAAATTCATAGCAGTGAATACACATATTAGGAAAACAGAGCAAGCCCAATAAAACAACCTAATGGTGAACCTCAATCTTCTAGAAAAAGGAGAGCAGGACAAACTCAAAGCTCATACAATGGAGGAAATTATAAAGATCAAAGCAGAAATCAATGCAATGGAGACTAAGAGAAAAATCAATGAAGCCAAGAGTTGGTTATTCGAGAGAATAAACAAAATTGACAAACACTTAGCCAACCTTATCAGGAAAAGGAAAGAAAAGGCCCAAATCCATGCAATTAAGAATGAAAAGGATGAAATTACACAGACGCAGCAGAAAACTAGAGGATCATCAATATGCTAATAAGATAGAAAACAGAAGAAATGGACAGATTCCAGGATATGTATGAATTACCAAAGTTGAATGAAGAAGACCTAAAAATTCTAAACAACAAAATATCAATCAATGAAATTGAAAATGTAATTAAAAAGTTACCAACAAAGAAAAGCCCAGGTCCTGATGGTTTCAACACTGAATTCCACAAGACATTTAGAGAGGAACTACTGCCACTACTGTTTAAACTCTTCAACAAAATTAAAAGGGAAGCAATACTCCCAAATTCATTCCTGGAAGCAAGCATCACCTTGATCCCCAAAACAGAGAAAGACCCAACTGAAAAAGAGAACTATAGGTCAATCTCACTAATGAACATAGATGCAAAAATCCTTAATAAGATAATGGCAAACAGAATTCAGAAGATCATCAAGAAGATCATACACTCTGAACAAGTGCGATTCATCGCAGGGATGCAGGGATGGTTGAACATACACAAATCAATCAATGTAATACACTGTATCAATAGAGCCAAGGACAAAAACCATATGATCATCTCAACAGATGCAGAAAAAGCATTTGACAAAATCCAACATGAATTTATGATAAAAAGCCTACAAAAAATCAGAATAGACAGTCTCTACCTCAATCTGATAGAAGCCATCTATGAAAAACCAACAGCCAATATCATACTAAATGGTCAAAAACTGAAACCCTTCACACTAAAATCAGGAACAAGACAAGGTTGACCACTATCACAACTCCTGTTCAATATAGTTCTGGAAACATTAGCTACAGCAATTAGACAAGAGAAAGAAATAAAAGGAATAATGATAGGAAATGAAGAAGTCAAATTGTCATTATTTGCAGATGACATGATACTCTATATAGAAGACCACAAGAACTCCACCAAAAGTCTTCCAGACTTAATAACCAAATTCAGTAAAGCAGCTGGATACAAGGTCAACACACAAAAATCAATAGCTTTCCTCTACACGAACAACAGACTCACTGAGACAGAAATAGGGTAAACAATTTCTTCACAATAGCATCCAAAAAACTGAAATACCTAGGAATCAACCTAATTTAAGAAATCAAAGACCTCTTCTCTGAAAACTATAGCACTCTGAAAAGAGAGATTGAAGAGGACATCAGAAAATGGAAAGACATCCCTTGCTCTTCGGTAGGAAGAATCAACATAGTGAAAATGCCCATATTTCCAAAACTGCTATATGGATTCAATGAAATTCCACAGGAAATCCCAGCAGCATACTTCATGGACCTTGAGAAAACAATCCAAAAATTCATTTGGAACAAGAAGAGACCCAGAATAGCAAAAGCAATTCTAGGCAACAGAGACATGTGAGGAGGTATCACAATTCCCAACTTGCAACTCTACTACAAAGCTACTGTGATAAAAACAGCCTGGTACTGCCAAAGAAACAGACCTGAGGAGCAATGGAACAGATTAGAAGATGCAGAAACTACTCCAGAAACACTCAGCCACCTCATCTTCGACAAACAGCCAAACACCCTCACTGGAGGAAAAACAGCCTCTTTAAGAAATGGTGCCGACAAAATTGGGTTTCAACTTGCCAAAGATGAAAACTACTAGACCTATATCTCTCACCATGCACTAAACTAAAATCAAAATGGATTAAAGATCTAAATATTAAAATAGATACACTGAATCAGCTGGAACAGAGGTTAGGTAGAACTCTTGAAGACATTGTTGTAGGAAAAGATTTTATGAACAAAACCTCAGTTGCCTGTGAACTAGCACAACAAGTCAACAAGTGAGATCTCTTCTTATTAAAAAGTTTCTGCACAGCAAGAGAAACCACCAACAGTGTGAAGAGACAACCCACAATGAGGGAAAAAATTGTCACTTGCTATACCTCAGACAAAGGTCTACTATCTAGCATCTATAAAGAACTTACAAAAATCAGACCTCCCACATCTAAAAATAGAATCCAAAAATGGACATCTGAAATGAACAGATATTTCTCACACAAAGAAGTAGAAATAGCAAATAAACATAGGAAAAAATGTTCAACATCACTGGTCATTGGAGAGATGCAAAATGAAAACAATACTGAGATTTCACCTCACTCCAGAAAGAATGGCTGCTATCATGAAATGAACCAATAACAAATGCTGCCCAGGGTGTGGGAAAAGAGGAACCCTGCTCCAGTGCCTGTCAGAGTGTAGACTGGTGCAACCACTGTGAAAATCAGTATGAACATTCCTCAAAGAACTAGGACTAGAAGTCCCATTTGATCCATCTATTCCCCTGCTGGGTATCTTCCCCAAAGAATTAAAAGAATCATACCACAGTGATATATGTGCACCTATGTTCATAGCAGCACAGTTTGTAACAGGTAAAACTTGGAAACAGCCAAAATGTCCATCAACTGGAGAGTGGATCAAGAAAATGTGGTTTTTTAATAAAAATGGAGTACTACTCAGCCATAAAAAATGAGAAATTGGATACATTTATTGCTAAATGGATGCACATTGAGGCAATACTCTTAAGTGAATTAAATAGGACACACGTGTAAATACCAAATAGTTTCTCTAGTGTGAGAAACTGAAACTGTAAATAAGGACTAAAAGGTATAATAGATAACATGAAGTAGGAAGAAAAAGGACAAAGGGGAAGGGGAAGTGGGAGGGGTAGAAGAAAAGGAAAGAAGGGAATGGAATTAATATGAGAAAATTAAAAAATGGAAACAAAGTCTTTGTAAATAGGGCAGGATGGAGGGGTTGAAGGGAGGGCAGGGGAAGGGGGAAAAAAGAAGAACCAAGGGTGATTATGTAAAGGTGTAAATTTCCAATGATGAATGTCATTATAATGTGTACCTAAAATGTACCAATAAAATAAAAATTTTAAATACATTCAGTGAAGCAGAAAGAATATAGTTCTTTTCTCCTCTATTTCGTAGGTTAAGTTAAAAGAAAAGGCACATTTCTTGGCATGGCAAAAATGTGTCGCCCTTTGACATTGTGTAAAACTGTGCCTTGAGAGGGGGTAAGGAGCAGTGAGGTAGGATACAGTAGAGATGCAGACAGTCACCGCTTCGCAAAAAGCAAGAAACTTAATCAGAATAATGACCAATTTAAGAGTCTGAAAGTGTCTATAACACACACAAGTATTTGAAGACATAAAGAAAAATTATATAGAACTTAGCAAATCATTTTGCTTTAAGAAACTGTGAGACTCAAAAAAAATCTCAGCAGATTTTTTTTCATATGTTTAGCTTTTATTTTATCAAACAGTATTTTACCACACCATATTCCTTACAAAACAGTGGCCTAGAATATATATTGCTCCAAACCAAAGATTAAACACATTTCTTTTAAGTACATGACCTACATATCATGAATCTAGACTCTTCTAAGAACTTCCTTTTCAAAAGTCTTAGGAAAATGAGGCAGAAATATTAAAAGCTCCCATACACAACTAGAAATTCTCTAGCCTTTCACAAAATGTCTTCTATTGGCCTACAAACCATTTTGATTTTCAGCTAAAACATATGATCAAATACCTCAGAAGAACACATGATCTTGAGCATTATAACAAGTGACCAGACAGTCATGGAAAACTGTCCAAAAATTTCAATGTCTAAGGATTCAAACTTACTCCTTGTCATCCTGATGAAGCAGCAGGTGTTGTCATGGCGAGGATGGTGCCTTGACACAGCATGGGTTTTTCAGCAGTTTGCAGGTCTAGGTCTGGCCATTCACCGCAGATGTGTCCCCAGCAGAAACAGTATGTCAGGAGGCCAGGCTCAAATCCAGCTCCTCTTCTCTTGCAAATGAAGCAAATACCTGATGCAGGGACTTTGTGCAGAATAAAGCTTCATGTGATGCCCGCTGCTCTTCCCTCAAAGTAGACAATGCTTCTGCCCCTTGATATCTAACAGTGGCGTCAGTTCGAAGAGTTGCAGTGAGGTCCTTATACAGCAATCTTGCACAAAACAAGGACTGACCCATCTGGTCTACTTTGTAAGTAAACAACAGCAAGTTGCACAGGGAGTTTCTTTGCAAGGGTCTGGTCAAAAAGGCTGCACAGTCACTTCGGGCTTGCCGCTGGTTCACTTCAGCCCTGAGCTTGTCTCGCAGGCACCTCAGTTCATGAATCTTGGTCCCAAGAGCACTTTCCTCTGCCTGAGCTTGCTGTAGCTCTTTAGACCTTTTACAGGGTCTGTTCATTTGAGCCTCTAGTCCTTCTGCTCAAGGCCCAGGCTTTTCTATGAAGCACTCCAGAAAAGTCTACTATGAACCTAGATGTCCTCTTTTCTTCCTCATCCAGGCCACTGACCAGTTTCCCACTGCCTAAACCTTCAAAATCAATCCATCGGTCCCAGAAGCCAGCAGATTTGAGGAAGAGAAGCCATCACTCCCAGCCTCTCTGTCATGGCTACAACTACTCAGTCCAGCATGGCACCCACTGGCTACTAGTGATTAGGAAACACGTGGATTATTGCTGGTCCAACAGAAATGTGCTGTGAATATGTGGTTTTAAAAATCATCCTGCTAAAAAAGTAAGATATTTCATTACATGTTAAAATTATGGACATATTGGGTTAAGTAAAATTTATTACAATTAATTTTATGTGTGTGCATTTTTGTTTGGGAGTTCTTTTGTTGTTATTGTTGTTTTACTTTTTTAAATGTGCCATGTTTAAAATTTAAAATTACATTTATGATTCATGCTGTGGCTCACTTTATATTTTGATTAAACAACACTGATTTACATTATTAGCTCATTTTGGCCCAGGGGGAGTTATCTAATTGGCAGCTGTTTACTGAAGAGATAGTGGTGGTTAGTATACTACTTATCAGCCTCTGTCAAATCCCTAAATAAGCAGTAATTTCTTCCTGAATAATAGAGGCATTCTCTTTAAATCTCCAAAACTCACTTTGGCTTTGAACCAGACATCAGTACTAAAAATCAGCACATCTAACTTCCACCACTCTCTGGGGCAATATGAGTTGACAGGTCTGGATTGAGTTGATGAAAGAGACCAAAATTATTTTTAATGCTCTTCTTGCAAAGAACCAAGGCTGACCCTATAAGGATGAAGTGTGCAAGTTTAAATTGTATTTTTGGGAACTACCACAGAAAGCTATAATACACTAAAGGGGAAAGAAGAGAAGAGGCGAGATCACTAGACTATAACCAGAGTTCTGAAAGAGAAGAAACTCTCTTCCCAAAAAGCTGTCAACTTCTCATGATGGTGGCCTTTGGCATCTAGCATCAAGGAAGGCTGTATTTGGGGAGTAGGGTAAGCCTTTGAGACTAGTCTAGTTGGCTCGAGGAGTGATTTCTGGTCCCACAACAATTTTCATTCTCCATTTGCTCTGATTCCCATTCTACAACTTTATAGGAGTTTCTTTATAAATAAAAAAGAGATTCTTGCTATTGGCTGTAAAGCACAGGAATTTGTTACCTCCTAGACTGGAAATGAACTTGACTTAAGAGAGAAATTCAAGAATGTTACATAATTTGTGCTTCGTTCTTTGAAATTGTTAGAAAATATCTTAGAGAACAGTGACTTTTCCCTGACCCCTGCCCATACTATTCTCCAGTTGTTATCAGTTAGCATCACCTGTATTCCTGTTGTCAAATTATATTGGGATTGACAATAACCAGAAAGAGGGAGGAAAGGAAGTTGAGGTTAGGAAAACTAATTGCTTCAAGCCCCTTTTCCTACTTTCAGTGTTGCATACACGTTCTGTTACTGTGTTGCATCCCCTTGCTTTTTCCCTTCCTACAGGAACCCTGGATAGAAACCATTTTGCAAGGACTATAGAATTTTGGTCTAGTTCTGTTCTCCTACTCAGTGACTTCTTGGACTTTTGGTAATTTATCAGGCCATTGAACCATTTCTTTTCTGATGCTTGTATTTGGTCTACATTGGTTTTCTTGGCCTGTGTTCTTTGCTTTTCTGAAATCATTATGACCAATGTCTCTACAAAGTGACAAAGTGATATTAAATTGTTAAATTCATAAAATAACCCCATTCTGCTAATGGAAAAACTAGCTTTCATGTTGAAAATTCAGTTTTCACTTCTTGTCAAATAGGTAACATGGATCTTTCACACACCTGTTGAATCCTACAAACATGTAGTTTATTATTAATTATAGAGCTTAAGACTTTAGCTCATGCTTCGTGACTTCAAAACCATGATTCCTACTTCATCTGAAGCTATAAATATTTAAACTTTGGCAATGAATCTTAAAGAAAACATAGAATGATTTATTCTCTGAGAAGGGGCCACTGTTAAGAAATTTGGCATGAAGAATTCTTCTTAACATTTGTAAGACAAGCCAACTTCTCAGCTCATGGACATTACCAAGATGAATGACATAAGGCTATTGTGACTTTGTATAAAAATATTACTAACCTCATAGATCTTAAAGAGGCTGCTCTGTGATGGAGTGAAATAAATATACCGGCAACCTCCAAAATTAAAGACAGACCAAGCCTAGAGAAATGTTTCTGCCAACTTACTACATGATTTATTAGTGAAATGGTTTCTAAATCTGGAAAAAAATATTTTAAATCTTCACTGGAGGTAAACTGAGGACCTACTGAAATTGCTTAGTTATTATTAGAGTATATCCATGCCATTTCTTTATTTTGTGACTATAACTTTTATATAAATAATTTATACAAAATTATAAAATACTACATAAAGTGCGGCAACTATGCCACATAGAGATGTGGATATATGTGGCCTCACTAAAGTGAAATGATTAATGTCTTAACTACCAGTCTCTCACCAGTTTTGATTCAGTACAAATTTTTACATTTCATCCTTTATAATGTTACTTACAAATGATGTTAAAATGTTAAATCCACAAATAAAATAAACATAAAAATAATTTTGCCATTTTGGAGAATAATGTCAACATACGGTATAAAAAGAGGCAAAGTCTTAGTTGTGGGTCAAGATGGCAGAGAGAAGTATCAGTCGGCATGCCCAGCAACCTTGACCAACATCTCTCATATCGATTGACACTAAGGATCAGGACCTTCAGAGCCAGGAATGATTAGAAGATGGCCCCAGGTCTTTTCACACAATCTTAGACTATTAATTGGAGCTCCTATTATCCGAAGAGCCATTTGCTAGGTGCTCCTGAGTGATCGTCTACTTCACTATTGGGAAAGGATATTCTAATGGGATGAGAGAGGCCTGAACTCCTGATGGGATTCTAGAAATTTCCAGAAATGAACAGATCAAGAAAGTACAAATTTAATTCACTTTTGGGTTCTCTGAAGATGTTCAAAACTGCTAAAGATACTCAACATGTCCCAGCTAATTTTTTAGGTTTTAAGTCTCTATAATGTGTGTGTTACAGAACCCAAATATTAGATTAACGAGGACATATTAAAGTAGAGAAGTTAGGTTGCAAAAAGAAACAGGCTGTCATTGTCTCCAAAGGATTATTGCCAAGAGTTTCCTGATCTCTTGAAATTCATGAGGTCAGAACTCTATGTGTTTGTGTGAATTTTTTCTATTTTAAAAATATGTTGTTTTCAAGCAAAACTCACAGGCTATTTGCACATCATTTTATACTCTCTGGCCTCCAGTTCCCAACCTGGGGTCAACAGATTCTTAAAATTACTTAATCCTCCAGGAAATGTCTCTCTTACTGCATTGAATCACTCAAGAAAGAACCTCTTTAACCATCAATAACTCTGGTCATGAACACTGTATTGAGAACTTCCCTCAAGTTCTCATTTCTCAAGAGTTACATCCATTTTCACTCAGCACCTAAACTAGCAAATTTTGCACTTGATTTAATTACATATGAAGAAAAATAAAATCTTTTTTAATTTAGGAAATGTTTATGGAATAATTTCATAAATCCAGTCTGTAAGACAAGTGTGTAAAATGTAAGTTGGTTAGTTTATTGAAGGAGTGCACAGTTCATGAAATCATTAGGTAATCAAAATAGTAATAGCATTATTGTCAATATATAATGCAATTTGTCACAGAAATAGCCAAATTAAAACTTTATTATGAGTTAGCAAGCATTCTATTTGATAGAATTTGTACATTTTCTCCTATGAGTTGCCCGTTACCTGATGTGTTTATACATGAACAATGGAAAACTTCAAAATTTTTACTCAAAGTTTGAAGAGTAAGAGCTGGAAAAAATAAATTGAGTAATTAACTTCATTTACACACAGAGACTCATTAAGGTCTCATTGCCCTTACTGGAAAATGAAAAAGACATGATTGATTCATTCAGATGTTAGAATTTGTTAATTATTACAGGCTAGTATTCAGCATTGAAATAACCAACTCTTTCTGAATTACTAAATCTCTTCAACTCTGTGCTTTACTTTGAATGAAAATACCTGCTTCACTCATTACTTCTGAATAACTCATGGGAAAATGCTTAAGGTAGTGTCTGATTAGCTAATATTTGTGCGAACTCTTAGAAACAAAATCAAAGTTCACACTTAATGAGTATTTAGTTCTTTAGAGAGTCCAATAATGTATCCTCAGAAAAGACCCAAAATAGAAGCTCCTAGATGACTAACAAAAGGCACACTTGACTTTTGTCTGTACTAACAACCACTTCAAACACTTTCAGTGTCCTTAGGTATTCTTCTCATCAAGAGCGGAGACCTTAAAGGAACAAGACCTGCAGTGTTCCCTAGCTCCTTCAAAATATACATGGCAATTATCTGCTATTATGATGTCTGCAGAGAGGACTGTTTGCATCTGTTAAGAACTAAACAGTGTTTTAAAAAAATACCCATCATCTAATTAGGAATTTCTTAAAGATTCGAACAAGAATGCAAAGAGATAAGAGGGCAGTAAGTTATTGTCCATCAAGACTATTAATTCTCCCAATAAAAGAAAAGTTAGTGGAATGCAAATGTCATGGGATGCTCCAAAGGAGTAAAAGCAATAAATTAGATATAATCATTTCAAAAAAAACATTTTTATTTGGCAGAAAATAAAATTTTTCTGGTCAATTGAGATAATGGAGTTAATTGCATTAGAACCAAAACTGTAAAATCAATGACAGAAAATATTCACCAAGGTATATAGACATCTAGTTTATTATGTTTCCTTTAATGTTAAGATTAAAAGACCTTCACAGTGTCGGTCAAGTGGTTAGTGTTCTCATTCACCAGGGAATAGGAGGAGAGGCTGAGGCAGGAGGCTTGCAAGTTCAAAGGACAGCCTGGGCAACTTTGAGAGAACCTATCTCAAATCTCAAAGCTACACAAATTTAAAAGGATTGAGAATATAGCTCAGTGGTAGAGTGGAGAAAAGAAGAAAAAGGAAGGAAAGAGTAAGGAAGAAGGAAAAGGAAGGGGAGGGAAGGGGAGGAGAGAGAAAGGAGGGAAGAAAGAAGAAAAGAGGTAAGAGGGACACTCGGAGCATTCTTAGTGCTTCTCAGGCGTGAGCACTTGGTCTAGCACTGTGAGCATCCAGGAAAAGAGGAAAGCAAAGCAGCTCCCTCAGGTTACAAGCCCTGGGTTAATAACCTGGTGACAGTTGACAAGATTTCTTTTGTGTGTCTACGTGGTTCTAGGGTCCTGGTTTCTTTAACTGACAAAGTCTCATTTGAACTATTGGCAATTCCTGAAGAGGTTTCTAAGTCTTGGCTGCTTATATGAGATTTTCTTAGCCAGAACAGTTTCCCTCTTTTCTATCATTTGTCTACCATGACAGATGGAAGAGCACAGAGACCTTAATTAATTCTTACTCATTACTCGTCCCAAAGGGGAATCAGTAAAAAAGCAGATTCAATAATTCATCAAACTATCAAACTTTGCCTCAGAAGACTCTGTTTGGTATTGTAGCAACGCTCTCCAAAATTAAACTGAAAGAAATACAAAGAGTATTTTGCATGTTTTGATATGATCATCCAAAATGTATGCAGCAGATTAAGCTAATTTTTTTCCTACAGGTTTGATTGCTGTCACTGAAGAGCATCTTAATTACTCTCTTTTAAAAATTGGTTTCCCATTTTTAAACTTTGGTTATCCTTTGACATAAAAATAAATGTAATGTGACAGGCACATTAATCAGCTCTTTTGTTGGCAGGCTTCTAGAACTCTCTGACACAAAGCACTGGTCCTGCAGTTTCAGTGTGGATGAGACTCAGATATGAAGTTGAAAAATGAGTATCGAGCCCATTATAGAAATTCTTATTCACTAAGTTTAAAGTGAAGATCAGAAATCTTTTCAACAATAAAGTGATAATGTAAGTGGTCACAAATCTCACCAAAACACCAGCCTTGGAAATATATTTCCAGAGGGGATATTAGCAATTGGAGCCTTATCTATGTATTCCCTTGAAAAATTATATATATACGTATTCCCAAAAAGTGCAAGTACTTTTCTCATAACACTCACAGAGCAACTGTGAGGTGCGCAAGAGACAGGAAACAATAGTCCACAGACAAGTAACAAAGTAATTTAACAAACTTGTGTTTGAACAGCTGTTAGAGTCTCCGGCCTCTTGCATCCTACACTCTCTGTGTGAGATCTACATTTCCAGTTATGAAACACATGCTGAGTTCCATGCTATCAATTGCTCTGAAATAGTCAAAGATGTTTCCAGTGCACCAATTACGTACATACATCCACATACACAACTCAAATACCTTGAATGATAACTGAATTTGGATATGATACCATTGTACCGGCAACACTGTGGCTTCTGCCTGTCTCCACTCTATTCTTCAATCCTGGAAAATCTGCATTCCTCCCACCACTCCATTAAACCTGCTCTCACCAAGGTCATTCACAATTTTCTTGTTCCAAAATGTGAAGGGGAGCACTTGGATCAAGGCCAGAACAAACATAATTTTTGTCTCTCTTCTGCAATGTAATTCTTGAAATAAGGTAAAGATTTTTAATCTTAAAAAGAGATTTACAACTTCAACAAGAAATGAGAGAAGCAAAATCAGTATATCAGAAAATTTTTTAAATTTTTAAAAGATTAAAGAAAATTTATAAGATTAAGGGGGAATAAGAATGGAGTAACCAGGAACCAAAATACTACATAGAAGAAAATTACCAAAGATACAGTGATGCATTCAAGAATTAAAAAATATTTCTGACAGCTGTGCCTCCATTGCCATGTCTTATTCTCCAGCTGAGCCGAAGAGCACTGTTTTCAAAAGGCTAACACTGAGAACTGTTGAGAACTGTTCTGAAAAAAAATGCAGATGATCTTTCTAGGGAAGTCTTCTTTTAAGCATATTGAAGCCTAATTTATCTTATTATGGAGACAATAAATGTCACTAGTATTGATAAAGCATCTATGTTCCCGTTGTTGTTCTAAGTAGTTTACCAGCACTGACTCATTTAATCTTTATGATAACCCCACAATGTGGATTCTGATACTTTCCCCATTTCAATGAGAAATAATGTCTTTGTGGACTTGCCCAAGGTCACATAGATATTATCTATGTGGAGCTATGATATAAACCCTAGAGGGCTATAGAGGGCTGAGCTTTTAGCCAACACACAACTCAGGTCTCAACAACAATCACAGAAGAAGAAAGAAGGAAACACAGCTAGATCCAGGAAGGAAGCACATGATCTGCTGGATTGCATGGACCTTTTTATGGTGGAAATTGGGTAAGGTAGTTTTTGGTCCACCCCTGTATCCAGGGAGCTGAGAAAATGCATACTCACTACCTATCCCAATCAGCCTCATACAAAACTGTAGGCCCTGAGGGATGCAGAAGTTTTGGAAAATGCAATCAAGGAAGACAAAAGTCAAGACTAGCAAATAGAATATCTGACCCTGAAGAAAAATAAATATAGAGGGCACAAGAGAACTTTTAAAATATTCTAAATAGTACCCTCAGGGGTATAAGAGCATATTTAATCCATCAAAGATCAGTTTGCTAGTATAAAAAAAAAAAAGCAAGCAGAAAAGAAGTAAGAATTCTTAGAAATTAAATATATAATTGCTGAGATTAAAAGAATCAAAGATGCACCAAATCCTGGGAGGGATACACATGAAAATTAGAATAATTCAGAAGATAAAGTCAAGAATGACTTATAAAATATAGAGCAAAAAGACAATTTAAAAAAAACCAAGGGATGTGGAGAATTAACATAAGAAATCTACCATCTATCTAAAATCTAGTATCTGTCTAAAAGAAAAATTAAAAAGAAAGAAAACAAAAATTAAAATTTATCTAAGTTGAAGAAAGCTACAGGGCTCAGATAGGAAGAGTTCATTGAATTCTGAGCATTAAAATAAATTCTGTTGCTGGGAAAAAAATTGACAATGGAAAGTAATCTTGAGATACACAGGAATAAATCTAAAAAATGCTGTGCATGGTATATTTAAAAATTGAAAGACAGCCAGGAATTTAGCTCAGTGGTTCTGCCGCCTGCCTCACAAGTGCAAGATCCCAAGTTCAATCCCCAGTACCAAAAAAATAAAAAAATAAAAATTGAAAGACATACAAAAGTGTTACATACAGGGAAAATTTCACTAACTGAAGATATTAAGTGTCCCCTAAATTGATATATAATTCACTTTAATTTCAATAAAAATCCTTGTATTCCAAAACTTCAAAAGACAGTAATAAAATGTATATGGAAATAAAAAGCAATGAATAACTAAGATAATTTTAAAGAAAAATAAATTACCTATCATGTGTCAAATCTTATACAACTAAAGTAGTTAAAGTAATGTAGTATTGGCAAAGAAGTGGATGAACGATAGAACATAACAGATAGCTCAGAAATGTAGAAATTTGGTACACTATAGAAGTAGAGTAAAATCAGTGGGAAAAGGACAAGCTACTCAAATTTTACTATGACAAATTATTTCTATGTTGAACAAGATAAAGATCCTTGTCTCACATAATACAGAAAATTAATTTTAAGTGGGTTAAAAAGCTAAATGTTCAAAGTGAATTTTAAGACTTTTAGAAAATAATATATTGGAGGATCTTCATGATCCAGTAATACTGACCTGATAAAGATGGAGTTTAATTCCATTTCTAGGTGTGAAACCCAGAAAACTTTGTGCTCATTTACACAAGAAGTTATATAAAACTTCTTTTAAAATTAAAAATTAAGAAAAAATCTCAAATAAGTTGATATATATTTATAGTAAAAATGAAAAAGCTAACCTATATGAAACTATATATATAAATGTTTTAAACTTACACATATAAATGTTTTAAATAATGTTATAAAAATGTGTATTTATAATACAATATTATTCCATATATATAAATTCTCCAAACTTTCGTCCTTTCTTATTATTTATGAAAATATATGCAAACAGTAAAAATATAGTCATGCATAAGAAAGAAACAAATCAACCTCAGGGCAATGGCTCCCCTTGAGGAGGACAAGAGGAGAATAGGACCAGGAAGCGCAATCTAGGGCCTTCACTTAAATCTGAAATCTATTATTGTACCTGTAACATAATGGATGTATTTATGTTATAGTTGCTCTGCTTTTTAGTATGTTTATAGCATTCCATGAGAAATTTAGCTTGACAAAAGACACTGTGCTTATTAAAGTGAGTAATGTGTTTCCTCGTAGCAAATAAGTCAGCTTCTCTAGCACCTGGGACTGCCTCAGCAGGAAATGTCTCATAGTAATTGCTCACATAAATGCTTTAATATGCCCCAAATGAGAATGTAACCTCCTATAATGATTTTGAGTACACACTTTATATTCCAAGGGCCTCCTGGGAGTGACAAAGGAAATTCAAGTGGAAAGCCCCATCCAATTGGCAAGTTCCAGTTCCCCCAAGGCAATCTTCCACTCGGAGCAGTAGTGGAAGAGCAATTCTCACACACTCAGGAAGGATTTAGGCCATCTTTGGTCCTGTATTTGGACTAATTATTGGGACTGTCTACTGAAACACCTACTCCAGGGACCAGAGACCAATGGAAAGAATGGGAATGAGAGAAAATAGTGCTCTTCCTTGAAGCTTGGTGCACTTCTCTTCTAATAGTAAGTTTGATGGAGTTACTATCATCCTTAAGCACAATCAACACTAAAAACACACAGCAACTGAAATCCTAAATGATAGACAGTCACCACTGAGGAGTTCTGAGTTGCAGGAAAAGACCTTAACATCTAGATCCCATAATGGGTTTTTGTGCATCGTAAAGTATCACAAGATCCTCGGGATTAGTCAACTCAAAGCTAACATGCCCACAGAACAGCTACACTTTTGCCAAACAAGGAATGGTCACACTGAGTCCCAGAGAACTAGGTCAAGGGACAGGGGAAGTCAGACACACACACATATCTAGGAGGCTATTGGCTGTTGTTCTTTCATATCAATTTGGAATTAAGGTAGTGCTTTGTTCTCTACATACATCAAATACAAATAGCTTTCCAAATACCTTTCAAAGCCACTTCCAAATACGTGATTTCATTGAATTCCTCTAGCCTCCTACTATTGTTAGTTTTGCACCATAGGGAAAAATCACAAAGGTTGACTTGGGCAAGAACAGGAACTTGGTCTGTTTTGTGCTGCTATACCAACACTCGATACTGGGTAATTTATAAAGAACAGAAATTTATTCTCTCACCTTCTGGAATCTGGAAGTCCAAGATCAAGGAACAGATATCCAATGGATGCCATTGTTCTGTGTCCTCACAGGGCAGAAGACCAAAAGAAAAACAACTCACTAAGCTCTTTTTATAGCAGCATTAATCCAAAAGGTCCCATCTCTCTACAGTGTTGCTTTAGGGATTAAGTTTCCAGCACATGAATTTGGGAAGCATTTGGATCATAGCAGGGGTGCTAGGGTAAGGTACAGAAACTGAATTTCAGGAGCTGGGATGCTTCCCAGCACATTCTTTGGCTTCCGGTCAAGATCTTAGGCACCGCCATTCCTTTTTCATCCCACAAAATGTCCAGTCTTGTTTCTCAGTCCTCACTTGAGTGTTGCCCAAATTTTAGCTCAGGAATTAATCGTTCATCCAGTACAAAAGGAAATCATCTTATAAATTTTCCTTAGCTCTCCAGTAAAGGAAGCATAAAGCCAGCCTACTGAGGTTTCCTAATTGTTTTACATTAAAAGAGTGAGAAAAGGCGTCTGTCTCAATCCTTGTTTTCTCTTATTTTGACTTCATACCGCAAGCAGGAGTGCTGAGCTGGCTGCCTCAGGATGATCTGTGTGATATTTGCAAAAATAAATGCAAGTAGACACTACTGCTAGAGATTCTGATTTAGTAGATATGAGATGGGCCACCAGGATCTGAATTTTTTTTTTTGAAGTTCCAATTCTTAGGTGTAGCTTATTTGAGGAATCATCACAAAAGGGAAAGATATTGTGGAGAGTTAAAGAAGAGGTTTGATGTACACATAACACTAGAGACATTCATTTATATTTTAAATAATTTTATCATAGAATTCTGGCAATGGCTTTCAAATGAAGGTTCTTGAAAGCAATGTAGGCTTCACACATTCTTATTTTTGTATTGAAAAAAATATTATAAGCACTGTGCGGAGACAGCCTGTAAAATTGTGAGAGTCAATTGTTAAGTTTTCAGGAATTTTGAGGTTCACTTGGTAAAATTGTTCCTACTATGGAAATCTGGAACTGACAGAAGTTAGAGGTAATCCCTCCTAGGGCATTATTAATTATTAATAATTATTATTAATGTACCATGCATTTTACTATTTATAGAGGATGTAAGGAACAGTGTATTACAAATATGAACATATTACATAGGATTGATTCATCACTCTTTCAAATATAACCAACTGTGTCTAATGCCAAAATATACTTGATATTCACCACCTGAAAAGAAGAAAAGTTTACATTATTCCATTTTTCCTTGAACTTATATTTCTTCTCATATTCATCATAGAATTTTATTCAGATATATTTTAAGTTTCAAAGTCTATTTGTGTTTATCCCATCACATTTCTCTCTAATGGACTATGTGTATAAATTAAAATTAGAAATATGATCATAAGGCTCTAAGTTTGAAATAACTTTTTCTATTATAACATAAATATATTAGTAATTTAGAATAACTGCTAATTAAGGATGGAAAACAATTCTTCATGTGACAGAAACCTGGAAAAAGCAAGAGTAGATATTCTATTTGCAAACACAGTAAATATCAAGCCAGGGATGTATCAGTGGCACAGTACATCCCTGGCAAGTTCAAGGTCCTGAGTTTGATCCCTGGTTTAAAAAAAAGTGAATTTCAAGGCAAGACTAATTAAAAGAGACAAAGAAAGTCACTGTATCCTTGTAAAGGCAAGAATCCAAGAGGAAGAGATAACAATCATAAATATATATGCACAAGATACTTTTGCAAATAAGCATTAATACAATTGTAATGAGGACCTCAATACCCCACTGTCACAAATAGACAGATGAACTAGACAAAAAAATCAACACTAAAATATCACAACTGAACCAAACTTTTGAACAGATGGACTTAATAGATATCTACCGTGTTCCATCCTACAACACCAGAATATACAATCTTCTCAGCTGCACATGAGACACTCTCCAAAATAGACCTCATACTAGCTAATAGAACATGCTTAAGTAAATGCAAAGGAATTAAAATTATCCCATGCACATTATCAGATCATAGTGCATTGAAATTTGAAATCAATGGCAAAAGAAACTGCAAGAACTTCATAAACACATGGAAATTAAATAACACCCTCCTGAGCAACCAATGGATCAAAGATGAAATTAAAGGAGAAATTAGAAAGTTTATACAACTAAAGGATAATGCCAATACAACATACCAGAACTTACGGAACTCAATGAAAGCAGCACTATGAGGGAAATTTATGGTGGTGAACTCCCCCCCCAAAAAATAGAGTGAGCTCAAATAAACAACCTAATGTTGAACCTCAAACTTCTAGAAAAAGAGGAATCAAGCCCAAAGCTCATACAAGGAGGAAATTATAAAGATTAGAGCAAAAATTAATTCAATGGAGACTACGAAAATAATACAAAGAATCAATGAATTGAAAAGTTGATTCTTTGAAAGATTAAATAAAATTGGCAAACTCTTAGCTAACCTTATCAAGAAAATAAAGACAAAAATTTCACAATTTGTAATGAAAGGGGTGAAATCACAGCAGATCTTACAGAAATCAAGCTCATCAATAACTACTTTGAGAATCTGTATTCTAATAAGATGGAAAACAGAAGAAATAGACAGATTCCTAGATACATATGAATTACCAAAGCTGAATCAAGAAGATGTAAAAATTCTAAATATACCAATAGCAGTCAATTAAATTGAAGATGTAATTAAAAACAAACAAAGAAAATCACAAGTCCTGATGCATTCACTGCTGAATTCTACAAGACACTTAGAAAGGAACTATTGCCACTTCTGTTTAAACTCTTCAATGAAATTGAAAGGGAAGCAATACTCCCAAATTTATTCCTGGAACCCAGCATCACCTTGATCCCTAAAGCAGAGAAAGACCCAACCAAAAAAGAGAACTATAGGCTAATCTGACTAATGAACATAGATACAAAACTCCTCAATAAGATACTGGCAAACAGAAATTACCAAGAAGGTTATATACCATGACTAAATGGGATTCATCCCAGGGATGAAGGAATGGTTCAACAGAAACAAATTAATAAATATAATACACAATATTAACAGACCCAAGGACAAATACCACATGATCATCTCCATGTGGAAAAACATTGGACAAATTCCAACTCCCATTCTGTAGGATAAAAACTCTACAGAAAGTTGGAATAGATAATTTTTATCTCAATCTGATAAAAGCCATCTATGACAAACCAGCAGCCAACATCATACTAAATGGATAACAAATGAAAGTTTTCACTCTAAAATCAGGAACCACACAAGGATGTCCACTGTCACCACTCTTGTTCAATATATTTCTGTAAACATTAGCCAAAGCAATTACACAAGGAAAAGAAATTAAAGGAATAAGGATAGGAAAGGAAAAGGTTAAACTATCATTATTTGCAAATGACATGATACTCTACATAGAAGATCCCAAAAACTCCACAAAAGACTTCTAGATTTAAGAACCAAATTCATTAGTGTATCTGGATACAAAGTCAACATTCAAAAATCAATAGCATTCCTGTACACAAATAACAAATTCACTGAGAAAGAAATTATGGAAACAACAGTTTTCACAATAGCATCCAAAAATATGAAATACCTAGGAATCAATCTAACAAAAGAAATAAAATATCTTTACATTTGAAAATTATAGTACTCTGAAAAAGGAAGTTATAGAGGATATCAGAAAATGGAAAGATGTCCCTTGTTCTTGGGTAGGAAGAAGCAATATAGTGAAAACGGCCATACTTCCAAAATTGTTATACAGATTTAATAAAATCCCAATCAAAATACCAATAGCAGACCATAGCAATATATGTGCACTCATGTTTATAGCAGCACAGTTTGTAATAGCTAAAATTTGTAAACAGCCCAATTGCCCCCATCAACTGGTGACTGGATAAAGAAGATGTGATTTTTTTTTAATAAAATGGATTACTACTCAGCCATAAAGAATGAGAAACTAGAGACATTTATAGCTAAATGGATGTACATTGAGGCAATATTCTTAAGTGAAATAAGTAGGACACATGTGTAAATACTGAATAGTTTCGCTGATGTGAGAAACTGAAAGTTTAAGTAAGGATCAAAATATAGAACAGATAATGTGAAATAGGAAGATAAAGCCCAAAGGGGAAGGGGAAGTGGGAGGGGTAGAGGAAGGGAAAGGAAGAAATATGAGAAAAGGAAAAAATGGGAACAAAGTCTTTGTAAATAGGGAGGGGTGGAGGGGTTGAAGGGAGGGCAGGGGAACGAGGAAAAAAATAAGAACCAAGATACGTCATGTAAAGTTACAAGTCCCAATGATGAATCTCATGATATTGTATACCTAAAATGTACCAATAAACTTAATGAATTTTTAAAAATACCAATAGCATATCTCACAGAATTAGAGAAAACAATCCTAAAATTCATTTGCAACCAGAAGAGACCTAGAATAGCAAAAGCAATTATGGGCACCAAACGCAAGATAATCCCTGACTTGAAATTATACTATAGAGCTACTGTGATAAAAAACAGCATGCTTCTGGCAGAAAAGACAGACCTGAGGATCAGTGAAACATATTAGAAGATGCAGAAACAACTCCAAACATACACAGCCACCTTATCTTTGATAAAGGAGCCAAACACTTTCGCTGGAAGAAAGATAGCCTCTTTAAAATGGTGCTGGAATAACTGGCTTTCCACATGTCGAGCTTTAAAATTAGACCCATATCTTTCACCATGTACTAAACTAAAATCTAAATAGATCAAAGATCTAAATATTAAACAGAAACTCTAAATCTGCTGGAAGATAAAATAGGTAGAACTCTTGAAGACATTGGTGTAGGCAAAGACTTTATGAACAAAACCCTGATCCCACAGGAAATATCACAAAGAATCAAAAACTGGGATTTCATCTTATTAAAAAGCTTTTGTGAAGCAAAAGAAACCACCAACAGAGTGAAGAGACAACTGAGTGTGGGAAAAAAATTTTCAAGCTGTTCCTCAGAGAAAGGACTAATATCTAGAATATATAAAGAACTAAAAAAAAAAAAATAGACCCCCTAAATGTAAAGACCCAATTCAAAAATGGGCATCCAAAATAGACACTTCTCAGATGAAGTAGAAATGGCAAACAAATATATAAAAACATGTTCAACATCACTAGTCATTCAAGAAAGGGAAATCAAAACAATACTGAGATTCCATCTCACTCCAGAAACAATGCCTATTATCAAGAAAACAATCAATAACAAATGCTGGCAAGTCTCTAGTCCCCACCTCCCCAGTATGTGATACAAAGTTGAAGAAAAACTTAAGACAGAGCTAAGAGAAAGTGTGAACTTTGGCAAAAGCCACTGGCCCATCTCTTCCACCAAATTTTATTATTCATTAATTGGGGTAAAAGGCTCATGTATAGATGTGCAGTACTTGAAATTACAATGCAGGCTAGGCTTTAAAGAGAAGAGTCAAGCCATTTTCAAATTAGAAGCAAGATAGACAAAATATAGGGTTTTAATTAGAGCATTGTCCTTCAAGCTATGAAGGCACTAATTGTGGGAATGGAATTTGGGTGAGATTTACTCCGACCTCAGCTACCGGTGTTATATTAGCCTCACAGCTTCATAGGCCATTAGTCTGTTAGTAGGGAGGTCACATTGACCTGCTTGCTACCGCAGTGCTCATGAGATACTTCTGTGAATCATGTAGCTTCAGTCAGACTCACTTCTTAAAGCCAATCGAGAGATTTAACTCTTTTCGGCCTGCACTGCTTACAGCATGTTTTGGGCATAATCAGTGTTGTGGGTGATGGCACTGGCAGGGCTGTAGGGAAAAAGGAAGCCTCCTCTACTATTATTGGGAGTGTATATTGGTGCAACCACTGTGGAAATCAGTGTAGAGATTCCTCAAAAAACTAAATGAAAGGTTGCATTTCCCCCAACTATTCCCCTTCTTGGTATCTTCCTGAAAGAATTAACAGCATCATACCACAGCAATATATTCTCACCCGTGTTTATAGCAGCACAATTTGTACTAGATAAATCTTGGAAATAATCCAAATGCCCATCAACTGATGAATGGATAAAGAACATGTGTGTGGGGAGGGTGTGTTATACAATGGAGTAATACAAGACCTTAGAGAAGGATAAGCTTGAGACATTTCTGACTAAATGGATGCATCTTGAGATCATACTCTTAAGTGAAATAAATCAGACACATATGCTCAAATATAACATTGTTTCTCTGGTGTGAGAAACCAAAAGTGTAAATAAGGACAAAAATGTACAAGAGATATTGGGAAATAGAAAGAAAATGTTCAAATGAGATGAGAAATGGGGGGAAAGGGGGAAGAAGAAGGGACAAGAAAAAAAGAAAGAATAGGAGGAAAAAATTGAACCAAAGCTTTTGTAAATAAAGAGGGGAGGAGGAGTTGAAGGGAGAGGAAGGGAATAAAAAAAACAATAACTACAAATTATAAAAAGACTTTTTGGAAATGCATTTTTGTATATACTTTCATCGATACATTTTAGCTGTACAATATAATGACATTCATCATTGGAAATTTGCACTTTTACATAATTTCTCTTGGTTCTTATTTTTCCCCCTTCCCTTGCCCTCACATCAACCCCTCCATCCCTCCCTATTTACAAAGACTTTGTTCACATTTTTTTATTTTCTCATATTAATTCCATTCCCTTCTTTCCTTTCCCCTGACCCTCCCACTTGCCCTTCCCCTTTGCCCTTTTTCTTCCTATTTCACATTATTTATTATACCTTTTAGTCCTTATTTGCACTTTCAGTTTCTCACACTAGAGAAACTATTCGGTATTTACACGTGTGTCCTATTTGTTTCACTTAAGAGTATTGCCTCAATGTGCATCCATTTAGCAATAAATGCCTCTAATTTCTCATTTTTGATGGCTGAGTAGTACTCCATTTTATTAAAAAAACCCACATTTTCTTGTTCCAGCCTCCAGTTGATGGGCATTTGGGCTGTTTCCAAATTTTAGCTATTACAAACTGTGCTGCTATGAACATGGGTGCACATATATCACTGTGGTATGATTCTTTTAATTCTTTGGGGAAGATCCCCAGCAGGGGAATAGCTGGATCAAATGGGACTTCCAGTCCCAGTACTTTGAGGTATCTCCATACTGATTTCCACAGTGGTTGCACCAGTCTACACTCCCACCAGCAGTGGAGCAGGGTTCCTCTTTCTCCACAGCCCCACCAGCATTTGTTGTTGGTTGATTTCATGATAGCAGACATTCTTTCTGGAGTGAGGTGGAATCTCAGCATTGTTTTCATTTGCATCTCTCAAATGACCAGTGATGTTGAACATTTTTTCATACGTTTATTTCCCATGTCTACTTCTTTGTCTGAGAAATGTCTGTTCATTTCAGATGCCCATTTTTGGATTGGGTCTTTAAATTTGGGAGGTCTGATTATTCTAAGTTCTTTATAGATTTGAGATAGTAGACCATTGTCTGAAGGACCGCTGGTGAAAATTTTTTCCCACACTGTGGGTTGTCTCTTCACACTGCTGATGGTTTCTCTAGCTGTCCAGAAGCTCTTTAGTAAAAAGAGATCCCACTTGTTGATTGTTTGTGCTAGTTCATGGGCAACTGAGGTTTTATTCATAAAGTCTTTGCCTACCCCAATGTCTTCAAGACTTCTACCTAACCTCTGTTCCAGCCGGTTCAGTGTTTCTGTTTTTATATTTAGATCTTTAATTCATTTTGATTTTAGCTTAGTGCATGGTGAGAGACATAGGTCTAGTTTTAGTCTTTGGCAAGTTGAAACCCAATTTCTCCAGCACGATTTCTTAAAGAGGATATCTTTCCTCCAGCGAAGGCGTTTGGCTCCTTTGTCAAAGAGAAGGTGGCTGAGTGTGTCTAGAGTTGTTTCTGCATTTTCTAATCTGTTCCACTGATTTTTATGTCTGTTTCTTCACCAGTACCATGCTGTTTTTATCGCAGTAGCTTTGTAGTAGAGTTTCAAGTTGGGGGTTGTAATACCCCCTGCCATGTCTCTGTTACCTAGAATTGCTTTTGCTCTTCTGGGTCTCTTCTTGTTCCAAATGAATTTTTGGATTGTTTTCTCAAGGTCCATGAAATATGCTGCTGGGCTCTCAATTGGAATTGTATTGAATCTACATAACAATTTTGAAAGTATGGCCATTTTCACTATGTTGATTTTTCCTACCCAGGAGCAAGTGATGTCTTTCTATTTTCTGATATCCCCTTCAATATCTTTTTTCAAAGTGCTATAGTTTTTGGAGAAGAGGTCTTTGATTTCTTTTGTTAGGTTGATTTCTAGGTATTTCAGTTTTTTGAATGCTATTGTGAAAGCAATTGTTTGCCCTATTTCTCCCTCAGTGAGTCTGTTGTTCGTGTAGAGGAAAGCTATTGATTTTTGTGTTGACCTTGTATCCAGCTACTTGATTGAATTTGGTTATTAAGTCTAGAAGACTTTTGGTGGAATTCTTTGGGTTTTCTATATAGAGTATCATGTCATCTGCAAATAATGACAATTTGACTTCTTCATTTCCTATCATTATTCCTTTTAATTCTTTCTCTTGTCTAATTGCTGTGGCTAATGTTTCCAAAACTATGTTGAACAGGAGTTGTGATAGTGGTCAACCTTGTCTTGTTCCTGATTTTAGTGTGAAGGGTTTCAGTTTTTGACCATTTAGTATGATATTGGTTGTTGGTTTTTCATAGATGGCGTCTATCAGATTGAGGTAGAGACTGTCTATTCTGATTTTTTGTAGGGTTTTTATCATAAATGCATGTTGGATTTTGTCAAATGCTTTTCTGCATCTATTGAGATGATCATATGGTTTTTTCCCCTGGCTCTATTGATATACATTGATTGATTTGTGTATATTGAACCATCCCTGTATCCCTGGGATGAATCGCACTTGTTCAGGGTGTATGATCTTCTTGATGATCTTCTGCGTTCTGTTTGCCAGTATCTTATTAAGGATTTTTGCATCTATGTTCATTAGTGAGATTGGCCTATAGTTCTCTTTCTCAGTTGGAGCTTTCTCTGCTTTGGATATCAAGGTGATGCTTGCTTCCAGGAATGATTTTGAGAGTATTGCTTCCCTTTCAATTTTGTTGAAGAGTTTAAACAGTAGTGGCAGTAGTTCCTCTCTAAATGTCTTGTAGAATTCAGTGTTAAAGCCATCAGGACCTGGGCTTTTCTTGGTTGGTAACTTTTTAATTACATTTTCAATTTCATTGATTGATATTGGGTTGTTTAGAGTTTTTAGGTCTTCTTCATTCAACATTGGTAATTCATATGTATTTAGGAATCTGTCCATTTCTTCTGTGTTTTCTATCTTATTGGCATATAGGTTCTTGAAGTAGGTATTGATGACCCTCTGGATTTCTGCTGGGTCTATGGTAATTTCACTCTTTTCATTCCTAATTGCATGGATCTGGGCCTTTTCTTTCCTTTTTCTGATGAGGTTAGCTAAGAGTTTGTCAATTTTGTTTATTCTTTTGAAGAACCAACTCTTGGCTTCATTGAGTTTTTGTATTGTTTTCTTAGTCTTGGAAATGCATTTTTAATAGAGTGGATGAGTGTGTTCATCAGTCTTCTATGGCAAACTATTTGAGAAAATCAACATGAAAGGAGGAAGGTTTGGTTTGGCTCATCTTTTCAGAGGTTTCAGCTTGGCCTCATTCCCCTGAATCTGTGGCAAATAGATCATGTCAGGGAGCATTGGTAGAGCAATGCTGCTCACCTTGTGGTACCCAAGAAGTAGAAGAGGGGGCACAGAGACAGAGAGATGGGGGAGGGGCAAGGTCCCAATGTGGCCTTCAAAGACATGCCCCCAATAACCTAACTTCCTCCCTTCCCACTAATTACACCTCCCAAAGGTTCCATCACCTCCCAAAAGTACCATCAGCTGGGGACCAAGCCTTCAGCACATGACATTTGAGGGACCTTTAAGATCCAACCCTTAACAAAGGAGCTATTAAAATTAGTTACATATCCAAAAATGAGTGTTACCTATTGTTACTGCATATAAGACAGGCTCCAGTCTAAGTTTTATTACTCTTTTTCCTTGTTTAACAGGAAAACTGGGTGGGGGGCAGAATTGCTTAAATAATAGGAATGAAAAGGATTTAGTTATAGCAATGTCTCTCAATTCTCTAAAGTCTTTCTTGTAGGCCAAAAATCCTATGGTGATTTCATTCCAAAAAATGCTTCCTGACATATTGAATTTGTGAAGGTTGCCTGCTGCAGAAAATGAAGCACAGGACTTGGAGTCAACACATGGAAATTCTGATTTTAGTTCTTCAGTATACAGTAATTTGTATGACTGTGGATTATGGAGGAAGTGACTTGCATATTATTATTCACTAAGTGAAGGTAATAATCCCTTCTTGTACAGCTGCTGTGAGGATGAAGGAAAGCAACAAAAGGAGCGTGTCTTGTGTGGTAAGAAAGTGAGTGTTCAGTATATAGTAGCTCTCATTTTTTTTACATTTAAATTAATTGTTTTAGGAACATTTTCATTTCACAATATGAGATGTACAAGTAGGCTATTCTTATAAAAAGCCTTAAGAATATATGAGGTCTACATGGTAGAAAGGAGAGGAATTGTCAAAATTTTTGGACCTTCTAGGAGGCCCAGGATTTCTTTGGTAGGTGTTTATACTCTAAGATGCTTACTTTTGGGTATTATATTCCCTTCGTGGAGCTAAACTCACACTGGTGAATTTTGTCACAAATGCACATATTCAAATTTAGTCTTATACTCATGAGGTAGGTGGAACATTTCTGCCAAATTCCCATACTATTTAATAAGAAATATTAATACACCTCTCTTCAGGACATTGAGAAGAGTAGGCTCTCTTAAAGTCCTGGTACTTAGGTAATCTGAAGTGTCAATGCAGGGTTATGCCATTAAGATTGTAAGCAAGGGGTACGTTGTAAACACCTATTCAGCAGAGTGTCTTTGGTATAAATTTTAAAGAAAATTCATATTCTCTTCTAGGTCACAACTTATCCTCCAAGTGACACAATGGCTGTTTGTGAATTTAGTAATTTTACTCCACAAAGTAAGGAGAATTATGAAGTCTAAGTAAATTTTATTTCTTTTCATCCCTGAAACCAATTAAAAACTGTTCACCCAATAGCATCTCTCAGAGGTTTGGTCAGACAAGATTTTAATTTAAAAAGAAAAAAGCACTAGTGTCCCTAAAGATGACTTTACAGCCAATAGCAAATTGAAAAGATTAAACTTCAAACCTCTCAGCAAAAATGGTTTTGAAAGAAAAAACTAACAGACCCACTGCTGAGTGCTGCTATGACAAACACATGAACCTCTTCCTATGTGCCTTAAATCCAGTCCCACCCATTCTCCAGGGCCAGTATTTGCCAAATCCTGCTGCTGAAACCACCAGGCACTGACAGAAAGTTGCCAGAAACAATAAGTGGGAGCTTAGGCAAAACCCAAGAGGAAGCACTTGATGTCAGATATGAGTTTGCCATTGTTTTGAGGGAACATGGATGGAGGAAGGAATAAATGTCTGTGTATTTGAGGGTTCATCTATATACGCTATCAGACTAGATCTTATTTTCCCTGGCTCCTTACCACTGCCACAAAATTATCTTTTTCTGATATTTACTCTAATGGTGACATTCATTTCCAGGCTGCTATCCAGAGTTAGTCTAGTGTTAAGAATATTTTTAAAATAATTAATATATGAATAATAAAACATCAGGCAGATGGTTATAAATATTAGCCACATTCATTTCATATAATTGTGACACTATATCCACTCATGGGAAATTTATTTTGCAAGAAGGAACAAATAACCTCACATGGCTCCCATGTTAATATTAATACTGTTTTGTCATTACTGGTATGTAATAGAGCAACAGCAGTGGGGAAATCTCAGAAAATACATGGATACCTCTCCACTTACATGTCCCATGGATGTTTCTGTTAAGGTGCCCCACAAAAACCATAACTAAATCCTACAGAGAAAGATAAAACCAGTAGTTCCTTTCAACAACCAAAAGTCACATATACTTTAGAAAGCCAATGAATATTAAAAGGACCTAGCATCATATTGTTTTTTGATCTTGAACTTTCCTATTTAGCAAGTCACAAGGCAATTTAGCTTGCCACTTATTAAGACTATGTTCAATGAAGCCAATTTCATCTGAATTGCATAACAACACTTAAACTCCCAGGGTACTACACAAAATCACAAAATTTTAAAGCCAACAGACACCTGAGAAAGTATAATATTCAACAGAAACAATTCAATTGCATTCAAAAGTTACTTAGAATATGTTTATTGTGTGCCAGAATTGTATTTTATATATATTATATATCTATTAAGTACCATACCATTTAATATTTCAAATTATCAATTATTCATTTTAATAATTTTAATCCTTATTTACACTTTGTTTCCCACTTACCTAAAATGTACCAATAAAAGAATTTAAAAGAAAAAAAAAGTACCATACCAGACCCTTGAAACTACAAAAATAAGTGTCACTGTCCCCACCCTTCAGGAGATTGAAATCTAGAAGGAAGAAAACTTTGTACTGAAGAAAATTATACTACAATCTGACAAAGCATACCAACAGAAGGATGGGTACACAACACAATATTACTCTTTTAAGTCAATCAGAGAGTCCCAGAAAAGGTATATTTTGTTAAGTTGGGAAGGATAAGTTATATATCATCCATCAGAAAAGTTGGGGAGAAAAGTATAGGGAAAATGCCAGTGGGGAAAGAAATCTCATAAACAGAAACCAGCATAACCAAAACATCAAACAAAAACACAAAGGGGTTAACCTAAGCGTTGCATTTGTAAAATCTGGAATACACTAAGTGAAGATGGGCAGTAGAAAAATGTTTCTCAAGATGCCATATGTATATGTGTCTTTCTCCAAAAGGATTGTAATTAATATGTATCCAAACATATTCTAATAATAAAAAAAATTTAACTTGATCCCAAATAGGGGGATTTTTTTTTTTTTTTTTTGCAAAGTGGCACAGTTATAGCTGGGATTTAAAATGTTAGCTTGGACAATAATGCAAAGAATGATTGGAAGAGGAAGTCACTCTGAACATGCCCAGTGGGAAAGCAAACTGTGTATTAGGTGCCAATTAATCTAACTTGGAGCAATGGATGAATAATTTGCTGAGGGGCTGCTGGAGTCTTGTTTCCATAAACTTCATCCCTTGAATCTTGTTTTCTCTCTGGCTCTATATAAAGATATAATGCACAGTGAAGTTAGCAAAGGTTCAAGTTAAAAATCAGTAATCCATTTAACAGCATTAAGTTCCCTCCTTTAGCATCCTGACATCCCATTTATCTGCAATGCTTGTGCTCAAAACCTGGTGTCAACAGCAATGTGAGGATTTGAGGAGAAAGACTATCTGGGAAAACTATAGAAAAGTGATATGAGGCACAGCTGCCTCTGAAAACGGTCCTCAGCAGGACTTCGGTATTGCAAAACATTTTATTAAAATGTAGTCCTTTGAATTCCTGGTATTAAACAATTTGTCAAATACCTGGCAGCCAGAGCAGCTGGAGCAACCACTGCATTATCACTGCCAGGGCTGTTCCTGCCCAGCCCTTGCATTTCCTGTTTCCCCTAGTAAGCCCCAGAAGAAAGAGTCTTTATTAAGGCAAAGACTGTACTAGGGTTTAGGAACTGGAGGACTATCTCCTTGTATCTATTTTTTAATAGTTTTGCTTAGCCTCTGCTTGCCTGCCTGACCCCTGTGTATTTCTGGGATCCTAAGGGGACCACACAAAATCAAGATCCCTGCTTGGCTCACAACTAAATCTCTCCTCTGTGACTTCTTAGGCCAAAACCCAAATCTAGAGTTATTCAGACTTCTAGCATATAATTGAAGTGGCTCAGATATTTAAAAAATACATAGCTACATAAAGTATTATTTAAACTGAAAACACAAATATGTGATTTAAACACATATTTAAAGACACAAATACCTTTTTTTTTCTTATTTTTCTCAGGGTAATACATAGAAATTATTCCAGCTGATCTGAAATGTTTGGCTAAATATTCTTTGTCTTTACTATAATGATATGTAAAATTTTTTAGTTTAATAATACAAATGAAGTAGATTTCTCTAAAGTAAGTAATAAATATAAAACTACTAAGAACCAATTAGTATATTAGGATTTGGAGAGTAGAGAGCATCAAATGTGACCTGTCTGTCAATGTAAGAATATTTTGTATGAAGTCACTGACAAATAATTTCTCAGTTTCCAACTGGAAATTTTTCCTGAAAGTGGTACACATATTTTTTAACACATTCAATAATTGCTTTTGGTGTTCTGAGCTATGAGAAAATGTGAGCCTAATCAAACTTCTCCTTTAAGCTGTGAGTGTTGGGTATTTTCTCCCAGTAACAAGAAAGCTGACAAATACAGATAGGTAAATAACAGTGACTTTACCCTGCTTACCTCTGAGTCCTATTTTTCTTACCATGAGTCCTATTCTGCTTGTTGAAATGATGTAAAGTAATTCTTCTCTCATATATAATAGGTATACATACTTGCAGAAAGCATCCATAAAGACCTAAATTTCTATTTTTCTGAGTTCTCTATCCCCAGATCTATAAATCATTACTTGCATAAGGCTTATTAAATCCCTCATCCTCTTGGTCACAACTCCTTTGATACTTTGATAAAAGTATTTTATCAAATTCCTTTTGGTGCAGTATTCCCAGAGTACTGTCAGCATATCTGGGGATGGTGCTTCTGTTACTGCTCTTAAGATTCTATTTTCCAGCATCTGTGTCACCATTGACTCATTTGAAGTCCTTAGACCAACTAGTAACTAAACTCTCTGTTCTTAAACCATATGCTAAGTATTTCTCCTAATAGCAAAATAAAGGAAGATGAGGTATTAGGACAAGGAAGGAATTAGCTAGTCTAGGTAAGACTCAGCAAATTTCAGAGAAATATATTTGCAGGTGAAACTCTTTATCTTTCCAACAATTCACCATTTTCCTATTTGACAGCACCATAAAGTTGACTGAGAAATTTCCTGGACTAGTTTGAACTCTTTTGACTTTACAGTATGTATCATAAGCATATAGCTAATAATACTAAAATATTTAATTTTTAAATAATCTAAATCAAAAATTTTAGTTCAAAAATTATACAAATATTTGCTGGATAAATTGAAACATATGTGGAGAGCTTTAATATATTCCCTTTACCAATACACCATTTAGTTTGTTTTGTTGGACACAGCTATTCCAGGACTAAGGCCAACACTGGGTAATTTTTTAAATAAATCTAAGTGTGTGTTTGTGCGTATTGTGTGTTAAAAACTATTTGACAAATTCTAATTCCCATTCACTTCCCAGCAGCTTGGAGTGAACTCTGTGGGACAAATGTACATTTTACTTTAGTTCTTAAATGCAAACACTTTGATAATGTTTATGGAAAAATAAACTCTTTTCTGTTATTGAACAACAAAAAAATCTTCTTTACTTTGCATAATCTTATAAACCTAAAAGTGTTAGCTTCAAAGAGGTGCTGGGGGTTAGAAAATGTCAGTTTCCCAATTTCATCTTGTAAAATTGTATTGAGTCATTATGCATCGAAGATTTGTAGCTACTGAGGTGATGTAAATTCCATCTGGCAAAGTATCCTATGGTGAAGGAGATATATTTTTCATATATCCAATTCTTGTAACATGAGCTTTTTAAAGATGTATTAGTTAAAGTGTTGAGAAAATACTGAGATTTACTATTTGGCTGTGTAATCTTAAGTATTTTATTAAAACACTTGGCCTGTTTCTAAAATAGAATTTTTTAAAAATCTACTTACTTTCCTCAGGAAAATTTTTTTGTTTAATCGCTCCTCCCAATATTACTTTCCTTTTTTGAAAAAAGCCTTTCCTTTGAGAACATGAAATCTCTGATGCTCTCATGCCCCTGATAAATTCCCTGTCCAACTACCTATCATCGCCCAGCTGTGATTCACACCCTACACTGAGATTTAGTGGCTAAAAAAAATAATTCACATACAAACAGTTCAGATGAAACAGGTTAAAGGGATACAGCACAGATAATTTTGTTCACACAGATGTTCAACAGAGACTGTTTGGTAACCAGTAAGAAAATATCATCGCATTTTTAATCCCAGGGTGCTGCAGCCATTAACAGCAGAGAAGCTGTTAAACAGTAACACACCTTCACCTGTCCTGGCCAACAACTACTTAAGTTCACTATGTGATTGTTTTGACAAATACACCACCATTATTACCAAGTCGTAACTGCTACAGATTGTTCTTTAGACCCTGGGGATGAACAACAGTATGGAACATACTGAATAATAAAGAGAATGACATGAAGTTTGGTCTAATGGATCCTAATGTCACTGCTAGTTTGCTGAGACACTGTGAAATAACATACATTTGGAGATAACAGCCCTTCCACCTAAAGAAATTTGCTTTAGAAGTCAAAGGCTCAACATAGATCTATGAATGTTAGAGATAAAATTGCCAAAAAGGAGAAAAGAGAACAAAGCAAGGAAAACATTTAATCTGGTCACAGAGGAAGGCCATGTCAAATGAGTGTGAAGTCAGAGTTCACTACAGCCACTTGTGAGCAGAAATCAAAGGTAACCTTTCCAAACTGAGGTCATGTATCTCATCGAAGCTCTGGGTACCCAGTAGAGACTCTGATAGACCTCCAACTGATGGTCACCTTCAGAATATTAGCCTCCACAGGACAGACACTTTATACAGTCAGCCACTGAACAATATTTATTATTTAAGTTACTATTCATGCCCTCTGAACGGTGTAAAGATCAGCCAGATTTCTGTTCTGAACTCTAGTCTCAAAGTTTCTAGAAGAGGGTATAAGCCCAGTGCAAAAATAACAGCAATACAGGATAGAATCTGACAATAACTACGAAAGGAGCATAAATTACTGTGGGAATTGAAAAAAAATGAAGAGATAACAAAAACAGGAACAGGGAAGGGAATTCTACACAGAGGAAGCACCAGCTTGAGGGAGGCAATTACAACTTCTAAATTTGCTAATTAACTGGTACTTATTCATAAGAATTTTTCTCCAGATTTCTTTGGAAGTTTTTCACTGAAAGATTGGCAAAGGGAGCTACCATTACTCTATTGGGGTCTATGCTTAAATAGGGAAAACACAAATCCTTAACCTTCTACCTGCACTATTGAATATGGTAGCCACTATCTGCATGTGGATATTCAGATTCAAATTACTAAAATTAAACTAAGTTAAAATTCACTTCTTCCACTGCACAAGCTAAATTTTTAGCATTCAAATGCCATATATGGCCAATTAGGACCATATCAGAACACAAGTATAGAATATTTAAGTCAGTGTAGAAAGTTCTATTGAGCAGCACTGAAGAAATTGGTATAAAACTGTGAAAATTGTGTACTTTGCCACTATTATTTTCAGGTACTTTCATATGAACAATTATAAAATGTCATAAACTATATTAAAATTAGAGAAAATAAACTGACATTGGCTATGTTAGTAATACTTTAAATTATAAAGACTAATTCTTTAAATTTTGAAAAAAATGATTTAAAGTATTTGTTTACTTTTGACAACATATTGAGGAAGAAAAATCAATTTAACACTGCAGTAGTCAAGAAAGGTGAATCATGATAAGGGATCAGAAGTGGAGAAAAAAAGAAAGCAAAATCAATAAGCTAGATAATTTGAGTTGCAAAATAGAAGAAAGGGGGCAATAAAAATATACTTAATGTCTGGAGAGATGTTTTTTCAAGTGGCAATGGTAGAAATAGAGAAATACTCGGGGGATAAAGAAGACATATTTTCTGAATCCATTATCCACATCATCTAATTCTCTGGATATATCTAAACCATCTAAAGAAGGTCACTTCCTTACATAATTTCTCTAGTATGCACAAAGTGTTTATTATAAATTCATTGGCTTATTTTTTTATTCACAGAATATTTATGTGTAATTTTAATGCTCTTTTAAAATCAGTGTCTTAACTTCAACATTATAAATTATACTTGTAAAGTCCAATGGGATTAAAATATTATGTCACAGATCAGTAGAAATATTCTTAATGATTCATAGCAAAATACAACCACCTGAAACAATGTAAAGGTTTCCTCCTAAGAATTCAAAGAAGACACAAAAGTTTGCCTCATTTATATCTACATCATCATTAAAATAAACTTTGAAGGAAGAGTCTAAGATTAAAATATATTTTAAGTAAACAAGAATTATAGTTTGTACTTCTGACATTTGTGGAACTGTAAAATGTATAAGTTTCTTCAGAAAACCAGAAAATTGTCTTTTAAAAATATAATGAACTGAAGCAGCTTGAAGCTCCGTGGTCATCCCGGGCCCCGCACACGCCACGGTGAGGTCCCAGGAGCGACTTGCAGCCCCACCCCCATCCGACGCACTCCAAGCTGGACGAGCCAGGTGAGACAGCAGCTTGAAGCTCTGCGGCTGTCCCGGGCCCCGCCCATGCCACAGTGAGGTCCGCTTAACAGCGCGGGCTCCTGCAAGGCCCAATCCCCCCCCCCCCCCGCGCCAACGCCTCTGGCCTGGCTTTTCTGCTACCTGGTCCCACACTACACAGGCACAGGAGACTATAAAGACCCTTGTCCTGAACGCCACAAGATAGAGCAGAAGTTAGTAACAGAAAGAGGGCTTCTCAGGCTCCTCAATGAAAACTGAAGCTCAGCCGAAAAGTAAAGAGAATCTGGACAATAAAGGCACACCAGACCACTCTACTTGGTCTGCTGCTGGCTTGCTGAGACTCATTGACTTGTATATGCACACAGATTCCTATGTTGCCTACTGTGACAACAGAGACATACCCTGAAGGAGGCCAATAATTTTTATTGCTATTTGCGAAAAAGAAAATAAAATTTTTTTCTCTTATTTTTAATTCTTAATTTTTACTTTCTTTTACTCTTCAAATTTTTACTTTTATTTCTTTTCTTTCTTTTATCTTTTTTTTTCTCACTCATTCTCTTGCTGTCCCACATTACTCCTCATCTCCCCATTTGTTCCTTTCTGCCCTGAATTCAGATTTCTCCCTTATTGTCCTTTTTTTTCTCTTTTTCCTTCTCATCATTAGGTTTAAAGGAAAGTAAATTCAGTATCTAGC